>NW_028141170.1:12937228-12965956 GCF_030444845.1 Prenolepis imparis
ATTAGTCCCCTCAAGCGCACCAATATTTTCAGAAATACAATTAATCTTGTTATTTAATATATAATTAAAATATCGCATTTGTGTGTATGAAAATATAAATTATGAATATGTGTGTGTGTGCGTGTGCGTGTAAGTGAGTTGGATGTGTGTGATCTGATGTGTAATTGTGTAGCATTATATCCTGTCTTACATAGTGTTCTCGAATGAAGAATTAAGAACTTCAATGAGTGTGAGTTTGGTGTGCTCGTGATCCTTGAAGGGTGTCATTGTTCAAGTAAGTGAAGATAAAGTTTGCATTTGAAACTCTCAAGTGATTTTTCGTTCCGAATATGCGGCGGGAGATCGTTCCAGAGTTTTGAGGCCGTAATTCTGAACGAGCGTTTGTAAGTCTCCGTTCTGCACAAAGGCAAGGAAAGGAGATCCTCTGAGGCCCTGGTTTTTCTTTTTGTGACAGTTGATTTGAAGCAGAGGCCATTGTAGATTAGACTTGGTTTACCTGTGTTAATGATGTTAAAAAGTAAACTGCCGACTAGGTATTTTCTTCTAGCATCAATCTTGAGCCAACGAAGCTCACGATAGTATGGCGTCATGTGTTCATCCCGTCTGACATTTAGTGCAAATCTTATGCAAGCGTTTAATGCCCTGTATAGCTGTGTGTTTTGTTGATCAGTGATATCTGTCATTGCTGCGCCGCAGTAGTCTATATGTGGGAAGATAAGCGAGACTATTAATCGTACTTTTAATTCTTTGGGTAGCAGATGTTTCGACAGTTTAAGTTGATAAAGTTTAGTACGTATGTTTTTAATGACTTTTTCTATATGCAGGCTCCAGGATAAAGTGTTCGTGATAGTGATACCCAGGTATTTTACTTGCGTAGAGAGTTGTATGACAGACTCGTTTATATTGATATCCGGCAGGTGCTCGTGATCTATCGCGTTTATATATCTTGCTGTGCCAAAGATGATTGCCTGTGTTTTTGCCGGGTTTAGCGTCAGTCTATTTCGTTTTACCCAGCTTACAATTGAATTTATATCCTCATTCATGTGGCAGTGGTATCAACGCAGAGTACTATTTAACAGCTCGGATGGTTCGCAGTGCAGATAAATCTGAAGATCATCTGCATAGCAGTTGTGTTTACAGTGACTGTAGCACATCTCTTATGTCCGAGATGTATATTGCGAATAGCAGAGGGCCTAGTACTGACCCTTGAGGGACTCCCACCGTGTTATCTACTACTGATGAGATCGTTCCCTCATAGCCATCTCGTACTGCTTGCGTTCTTTCCTCCAGATAAGATGCCATCCAACGTAGTGTAGCGTTCGAAAGTCCTATTTGTTGTAGTTTCTTGAGGAGCGTCCCATGATGTACTCTATCAAATGCTTTGGTAAAATCGAAGAAGATGGAGATGGTAACCTTCCTATTGTCAGCTGCTTGGCGTGTATCATCGAGCATTCTAATAATGCAGGTCTGCGTGGATGAATGTCTCTTATATGCAAATTGATTAGGATCCATTAGATCATTCTCCGTTAAGAACTCAATCAGCTGATCTGATACTATTTTTTCTAGAGCTTTTGAGAGAAACGGTAGTATTGAAATAGGCCTATAGTGATGTACCGAGGTTGGGTTCTTAATTTTGGGTATTGGCGTGATGATTGCTGACTTCCACGTCGTTGGTACCATGCATCAGCAAGTAATTGAACATATGCTCAATGATTGGCATTATGTTGACTAGGGCTATGTTTATGAGTTTGGCTGAGACTTCATCTATTCCTATAGCTCCTGACTTTATATTTGAAAGAGATTTACTTATATGTTTAGGCGTGACATATTTAAAGAAGAATTTACCGTCTTCAAAATTTCCCCCTGGCAGGAAGAGAGGATCCACCATGTTTGTTGCTTCTTCCGACACCCGATCATTCACACCTGCAAAGGATCTGTTTAGCTCCTCGACAGAGTATGCAAGCTTTTTGTACGAGTCTTTCCCTTTTATTAAGCCCAAGTGCCTTAGTGTATTCCATATATTTGCTGGTTTATCCTTTTGGCTGAAAATATTCATGTAATAGGTTTTCTTTGCTGACCGAATTAAGTTCTGAGTGTTGTTTCTCAAGGTCTTGAACCTTTCGTAACTGGCAACATTTCTGCTTCTACGCATATTTCTCTCTCTCATGGCAGCCCGAATGTCTGCCGTTATCCATGGAGCAGGCAGATTTTTATAGTTGATTCGCTTTAGTGGAGCATGCTTGTTATAACATTTCATTAATTTTTCATTGAAAATACTTATTTTTTTATCTATACATGCCTCTATCAGCAGATCTCCCCAGTCACTCCTCTCCAGTTCTTCAAGGAATTCTTGTTCATTGAAGTTCTTGAAGTTTCTGCACAGGACCATTCTCGTGTAGCTCCGTTTGATTTTTATGTTGTAGGTTATGCCAATCAGGTCGTGCGCAGACAAGAAAGGAACAGCATCCTTATCCTGGTTAATTAGCTTGGCCTCATCATCTATAATACATAGATTTAGGAAGGTACTTGAGTTTTTGAGGTGATGCGTCGATCCGTATTGTACCAGGTGCATTCCCGCTGATGTGATAAAGTTTCGTAGCAATGTACTGTCGTATGTTATTATTTTCATATCAGAATTGAAATCTCCAAAAATTGCGGAATGCCTGTAGTTGACCTGTAGATCGAGAAAGATGTTGAAGAGTCCTTCAAGTAGCCGCAGTTAGGTGGTCGATATATCGTCGCAAGAAGGAAGTTGCTTGCATTTTCTAACATTATTTCCGCTATGATGTATTCTGGCTTGCGATAATTTGTGTCATTGAGTGATCGTTGCAAAACATTCATTCGTATCGAGTCACGCACATAGAAAGCTACTCCTCCTCCCTGTCGACTAGTTCTGTCGTTTCTCACCAGAGAATACCCTGGGACTTTCACCATAGCATCTGCAATTTCCGGTTTTAACCAGGTTTCAGATAGGCAAATGACGTGATATTTTGAATTTGTGAAATAGTCACAAAATTCGTCAAAGTGTGCCACTAGTGATTGGCAGTTTACGTGGCAAATCCTCAGCTTTTCTTCTTCGATGTTAACGTTATCCATAGTTCACGCTTTTTATTCTGTCCTTAATTTTGTCCTGAAGAACATGGGACATTTTTTTGTATCCAAGGCTGAGTGCATTCTGTCATTTGGGTGTCCTCTTGAAAATCGTGAGCAGTTGCTGCATAGCGGTGGCTGCATCCTGCTTTCGCAGTCCTTCATCTCATGTTCCTTCGAGCAGTGGCCACATTTCGCTTCCGATTTGCAGTCCCTCGCCACATGCCCGAATGTCATACATCGAAAGCATTGCAGAACCCTTATGTAATCGGTAAAGTTGCACGATGAATATCCCAGATATATTTTGCCATTCTCCAACAGCCGTTTGCGCATCTCTGCTGTCGTTTCTATTATGCCGCTAGTAAAACATTTGTTATTCTTTGCCTTGTAGAGATATATAATTTTTAAGTCCTTTTCTTCATATCCGTGTAGATTTTGAGCCATTATTTCTTTCTTAATTTCCTCGGTAGTCATTTCTGTCGGTATACCGTGGACGATCAGTCTCGAGAGAGAGAGAGAGAGAGAGGGGGGGAGAGGGAGAGAGGGAGAGGGAGAGGGAGAGAGAGGGAGAGGGAGAGGGAGGGAGAGGGAGAGAGAGAGAGAGAGAGAGAGAGAGAGAGAGAGAGAGAGAGAGAGAGAGAGAGAGAGAGAGAGAGAGAGAGAGAGAGAGAGAGAGAGAGAGAGAGAGAGAGAGAGAGAGAGAGAGAGAGAGAGAGAGAGAGAGAGAGATATTTATTAGCTTTCTCAGCTATTTGTAAAATACAAGTCTAATTTACATTAATTACAATATACTCCTTTAACTCTCGCTTAAACGCTTCCAGTTCTTCGATTCGTCTTATTTCAGCTGGTAAGGCATTGTACATTTTCACTCCCTCATAAAACATACTCTTCTGTGCACTCGTTGTCCTACGAAATTGTACCACAATGTCCCCAGCTTGCCGTGTCTGTCTTTCATTTTCTTTTCCCACTATTGTTAACTTATTTCTTAATTGATCCGGTAACATATTCTTTAAAATCTTAAAGATAAATATACACACATTATAATTCAGCCTCTGTCTTATGGACATAAACTGCAGCGCTTGCAGCATACTCTCCACTTTGGTATATCTATCACATTGCAATATGACCCTCATGGCCCGGTTTTGCGCTTTTTGCAATTTATTCAGTTGTGTTTCTCCCATATCAATTAACAGCGTCGCACAATACTCAAAGTGAGGCGCTATGATTGACTTATATATAATACATCTAGTGTATGCCGATATGTAGTTACCTATTCTATTTAAAAAACTCACTTTTTTCCCTATTTTCTTTAGCATATAATCACAGTGGTCCTTAAATCTTAACCTATCGTCAATAATTATGCCTAGATATTTCATTCTTTCCACACGCTCTATCTCCGTTCCATCCAAACATTTCAGTGTAATGTTACCTCTCAGTTCTTTTCGTACACTTCGAACTATCATATATTTCGTTTTCCCTGCGTTCATTTTTAACTTATTTTCATCCATCTTTCCACTGTAACAAATGCCATATTCATTTTTCTTTCTAATTCCGCACTACTCCCTCCAGTCACATACACTAGCGTATCGTCTGCAAACATTTTTATACTACATCCCTCCGGACAGACTTTAATTATATCGTTTATATATATTATAAATAACAAAGATCCTAATACAGATCCCTGTGGTACTCCATATTCTGTGGCCAATAATGTAGACCATTCATTGTTAAATCGTACCTGCTGTGTTCTATTCTTTAAATATGACCTTAACCATTCTAAAGCTGTTCCTCTAATTTCGTATTGATATAATTTCTCTAACAGTCTTTCTCTATCTATCGTTTCAAATGCTCGCTTGAGATCCATGAAAATTACCCCCACCATTTTTGCCTCACTAACTACCAGTTTCCATTCGTCAATGACTGTTTGAATCGCTGTTTCACACGAATACTGTTTTCTAAAACCTGACTGATGTTCTGTTATAATACAGTTATCTTCTAAATACGCCTCAATTTGCTTTTTAACTACTAATTCTAATACTTTCTCGAATATTGGTAACATATTAATAGGCCTAAATTCACTTGCTTTTCTGGCTTTTTCTATTTTTGGAATCGGTATTATCGTAGACGTTTTCCAACCTTCTGGACAGCAACCTTCCCTCAAAGAGTTATTTATTATATCAATAAATTCCTCTTTTATTACATAAAATACTGCTTTAAGTATATCACTAGTTAATCCCTCCTCCGTGCCTTTCTTTTTTGGTAGTTCCATAACAATTTTTTGTAAATGCTCTATTCTAATCATCTCAAAATTTTCCATTATTCCCTCGCTTTCAATAACAAAAATAATTCTTTTACCTGGACTTCCTAACTTATCTCTACTTATAGATTTTACTATGTTCTCAATACTCTGTATATAATATAAATTAAATTTATTAGCTATATTGCACCCTTCAGTATTATCTAATATTTCAAAATCTATATTCTCTATTTTTTTTGTACCCGTTGGTTCGCCCCTTATTATTTCTTTTAAGGTTTTCCACATAGATGTCGGATTTCCCTTGTTATGATCTATCATATTTTCATAGTATTCTTTTTTCTTTGTCCTGATTAGTTTAACCACTGCATTTCTTTCGATTTTAAACTGTGACCAATTTTCATCCGTGTCATCATACAACGCTTTACTGTACGCCTCATCCCTTTTAGCCGCTGCTTCCCTTATTTCATCCGAAAACCACTTTTTCCCTTCCCATATTTTCGGAATTCTAAATTTTTTTCTAGGTGCTGTAGCATCCAACGCATCTACTATATTATCGACAAGTTTCTTCGCTCTCACACTGACATTCATATCTTGGCTTTTTCCTAATTTATTTTCCACTAATTTAATAAATTCATCTACATTAAACTCTTTAAAATTCCTAGCATTAAATTCTCTGTATTTATTATCAATTTTATTCGCATTAAGATCAACTTTTAACCACGCATGGTCCGTTATTTTAAGTTCATGAATTACTTGCACTTCTATTTTATTATTAGCGTAAATTAAATCTATAATTGTCTTACTATCTTTCGTAATTCTCGGTTTATTTACATATTGTTTCATGCCTAAGCTCAACATTGTCGTTTGTAACTTCTTTGTATAAAACGAGTCCAACATAATATCTATATTAAAGTCTCCTATTACTATACATTCTCCCCGTATTATTAATTCTTCTATTATATCCTCCAGAAATCTCACGAACTCACCATGCGATGAACTCGGTGAATGATATATTACTGTTATCACTCCTTTATACAATTTATCTTTCACCTCAATCGCAGCACACCAACAATTCGCTTCTAACTTTTTTACTAATACTATCTCATATTTAATATCGTCCCTTACATATAAAAGAACCCCTCCTGTATTTCTGTTCAGCATCACATCTAATCATACTATACCCCGGTACACTTCACAGTCTTCAATTTCAGCAGTCACTCTGGTTTCTGATAACGCTATGAACGCAGGATTCATTTTCTTCATAATCTGATGCTGTATCTCGTCTTTATGCGCCATCAAACTTTGCGCATTTGTATATAGTATTAATTCCGTTTCCTTCTGTAGTTGCTATTTATCTTCCTCCCATCCGGCCCTCCTCTTCTCCTCCTGTATCGCCCTCTTGAAAGTCGGACATTCCGGATCAAGTGCGCCATGCTCATCATTTATTTTCAAATTGTATGTTTGAATCTTAAACATACAATTTATACATCTTTTCTTTGTCGCTGTACATTCACTCACCTTGTGATTTCCTGCACATTTGTGACATGTTTCATTACGCGTACAATTCTTTGCAATATGATAATAACCCCAGCATTTAAAACATCTTTTAATGTTAATGTGATTGAATGCAGGACACTTTCTCCATCCTACATTCAGTTTCCCTTTTCTCAACATTACTTCATGAGTCTCTTCATCTGCTTCAATTATTACGATACCATCTTTTCCTCTTCTTCCGGACTGATCTTTCTCATTTATTTTCTCTTGAACTATTCTCTTCACTATTCGCATATGAATTCCTTAATTTTTCACGTCAATTTTGTTCTGCTTCTTAATTGTACCTATTAAATCATCATCATTCAACTCCATTTCTTCCTCGCCAATATTGACAATTTTTATCTTAGGTTTCATCCGCGGTGACTCAGTAACGTTAAAATTCTCGCCCAGCTTGGCTTGTACTGTCGCCTTTAGCTTTTCCATTTCTTCTCCAGTCTCACAGCCGAGAATCACTGTTCCCTTACTTCCTTTTTTTAACTTCGTTATTCCCATAGCCATATTCTTGATATCTACCTTTTCTTTTATCAGTTTTTTAGTTGCTTCACTCTCCTGTTGCACCTTGGGTTTGACAATTATAATATTTTCTTTTTTCTTCTCTTTAATTGCTTCACTATAACATCTTTGAGCTCGTGCGTCGGGCGCGTCCGCGTACGTGTGAACGTGCGATGGATGAGTGTGTGAATAAGAGTGAGCCCCCTTTCGGAAATTCCTCACTATACCCGTCATTAGAGTCCACTTTTGAGTACCTGACATATTATGTCACTTTGTCTATCTAATGGGATATCGATAGGGGGGGCTCACGGCTTTTGCGCTACGTGCGGTAGTATGTAGATTCCCCATTATTATTTATTGTATTAAATTTACTGAAGAAGGTCCAAAGAAAGGACCGAAACATTTAGATTCAATAAATTTGTTATTCCAACAAGTTTGTTTTTAATATTTGCGTACCTACACCCTACGCGTGGCTCCATATAGCCTCCTTTTGAATTTGTAATTTATCTTTGAGCTCCTCCTGCCAGTCCACCCGCTCCTCCTTGTATAATTCTTCTCAAGTCTTCCAGTTCTTGTTTAATACTTCCAAATTCTTCTCGAACTATTTCCTTAACCATCATTTTAATTTCCTTCTTACATGCTGTTTCGTCTTTTATTTCTTTCACAGTTTTTACAAGCCAATCTATTTTTACGTCAATACTCGATGATCCACTCGCTCCTGATATTCTATTTCCACTGCTTGATGTCGTAAACGAACCCGTAGATCCTGTAGATCCTTGTCTTTCCCTGCTGCTCCCCGCTGCTGTCGGTGCCTTCTTCATATCTGCTTCACTTTCAATTGTAAATTTCTCAAATGGGCCAGGACACGACACCAGTTCGCGATTTCTATCATAAATTTTATGTTTACTTGCACATCCTGGATGGTAAAACAGTTTAATACAAGATTTGCATGCAACAACCTGATTTTTTATTGCCTTCTTACATGCCGAGCATCGATACTCGTCATATTCATCGTTCATATCGATAATTACCGGCCGAAGCTGTTAATACCAGCATAGGCGGTCAATTACCTTTGTCCAAATTCACACGTCAGCGCTTTGTGTCCACCTTTAATGTCTACCTGTCGCGTGAAATCTCGATGCCTCATACAAGAAATATAACTCTCACGCTCACAAATCAGCATATTCCTGTTAGATAACACTCATGTCTATTCCCGGTCTATGCAACTATTACTTCAATACTTTTTCGCCACTCTCCCTCACTATATAATCACTTAAAAGTTATCACTTTTGCAGAGCGATGTTTGACACGTCTTCTCTCAGAAAAAAAAAAGAGAGAGAGAGAGAGAGAGAGAGAGAGAGAGAGAGAGAGAGAGAGAGAGAGAGAGAGAGAGAGAGAGAGACTGGATAATGTTGAGTAGGGAAAAAGTATGGGAAACGGTATCACGAATCTCTCCGTTATCACAGGAGATCCTGAGTGATTTTTTGGGATGGATGAAATCACGGATCTCGCCGTTATCACGGGAAACCCTGAGTGATTTTTGGAAATGGATGAAATCACGGATCTCGCTGTTATCACGGGAAATCCTGAGTGATTTTTGGAACGGGTGAAATCACGGATCTCGCCGTTATCACGGGAAATCCTGAGTGATTTCTCGGGATGGATGAAATCACGGATCTCACCGTTATCACGGGAAATCCTGAGTGATTTTTGGAGATGGATGAAATCACGGATCTCGCCGTTATCACGGGAAATCCTGAGTGATTTTTCGAACGGGTGAAATCACGGATCTCACCGTTATCACGGGAAATCCTGAGTGATTTTTGGAAATGGATGAAATCACGGATCTCGCCGTTATCACGGGAAATCCTGAGTGATTTTCGGGGTGAAAGAGAGAGGGAGAAGAAGGTTTAGGGTTGGATATGATAGGACTTGCGCAAAAGGAGATAAAGAAGATGGCTTTATCTTAAATCCAAGAATTATTTTGATACGGGGTGAAAATTGTACTTTATGTTTTTCCCTTTTTATATACATATATGTGTGTCTTGACTTACTGTTAGTAGAGTGCGTTGTTAATAATGGCTGCAGGGTTCTAATCTGGTTGTGTGGTCTTCCGGACTTCCACTATGTTTTTTCACTTGCACTCTAATGAACGTCGGAATTTGAGTTGAAAACGGATTTCGAAATTGAAAGTATATAAAAGTCCGAAGAGTCTAGATATACGAGCTCGGATAGCTTGTACACGGCAAACTGCGCTCGAAAGTTCGGATTAAAATCTAATCTTTCGAGAGATATCGCGGGTATATAAACCTTCTTGCTCCTCCTCTCCATTGGTTTATTAATATTTCCTGACGAATAGGAAATTTTTCAATGACGCCCTTTAGGTCCCGGAGGCGTCTCTTTTAATTTTACAATTACTACGATTGGTTAGGGCTTTTGTTTAGAGCTCTAGGTTCCGACCAATGGAGAATTTGTTGTAGTCAAGTGAGGTTGATATTTTTATTACCTTCTCGAATTTATCTCAGGCAGATATCGCGTAACGACAATCTGTCAGGCGAGAATTGTTTAGGTTCGGTTATCGTTGTTAGTCTTTCTTTTAAATTTTTATTAGTTTCCGAGTGTTAGTTTCGTTTAGAGAACTGTCGACTATAGTTTAACTTCTTAGAATATAATGAGTTATAGAATTTTATGAGTTGATCTGTTTGCTTCTCAAGTTCTGTATTTACTCTTTACTTTTACGATGGAACTGTCTCGGAATATGTTGGTCTCGCCTGTCAGATTGTCGGTTTATCTGTGCGTCTGCGATATTTAAAATATCGCCTTGCGTTCTCCGAAAGAAAAGAATCGTGGAGTCCACAGGACGTAACGATTTTTTACTATTATTATTAAACTATCTCTGTGTATGTTTTCCTCGCTTATCAGATCACAGTTTATTAGTGCAGCTGCAATATTTCGAATATCGCCTTGCATTCTCCGAAAAAAAAGAATCGTAGAGTCCACAGGACGTAACACCCCCGCCTTAGACAAATGTTGGGGGTGTAAAAACACAACATTTGCAATAATAATATGGGTGAAAGTTGATTCTTTTCTTTCGGGGTTTTAGAAGTTCGCTCGCTTAATTGAAAATCTAAGATACATGGTGGATATATATATATATATATATATATATATAATTTGTATTTTCCTTTATTTTTTAAGAAGGAGGAGAAAAAGAAGGCGACCTCCAAAACCCCTTCCTTCAGTTCTTTTTCGTCCTTCTTTACATACATTTAATTTCCTTAACGTTTAATATTTGGATATACATATATGTTTTATTACAATATACTCTTGGTTTTGAGAAGGAGAAAAGAGAAGGCGACCTCCAAGACCCTTTCCTTCCGTCTTTCGTTCTTCTTTTGTATACATATAATTTTCTTAACATCTAGCTTTTTTAATATATTTTCTTTCAAAGGCCCATTTTCCTTTCTAGTTCTTTAAGTGGTCGTGACCGTATTACTATCGCCTTGTGACATAATGGTTTCCAGATGTAGGTACTCGAAAGAAAAAGGTCTTCGCTCTTCTCTTATTACTCTTCTTGCCATCGTTGGATCACTTCTGATCTCCACCCTTCGTCTAGATAGTCTCTGGGAGTATGTAGATATTCTTCGATGCAACCTCTGCATTCGTGTGCGGGTTTTATCTGTACAATTCTTTTATTGCAATAGACGCAATGGGTTTAATGGTCGGCTGAGTCTTTGTGCACTAGGTTGTGTGTTGCCACGAATACGTATGTGTTCTTGTATTCGTCCGGTGTTCTGTCATAACACGTGGTACAGATTTTGTAGCTGTTATAAATGTATTAAAGCTGTTCTTCTAGCGCAATTACGCATTTGAGTTCCATGAGGTACTCGTATGCTTCGGAGTAGTCACTCGGTCTTACTCCATCGATGAGTCCGTGGTATTCTTCTCCTTTTATTTCAAGGGTCCACAAGAGGCGATGGTATACCGGCATTTTTTTTTTTTAATTTTACAACCGGTGGGCAAGTGACTATGAGAGAACGAAAAGAAAGTAAAAAAAAATAAAAAAAAGGAAAATGGCTCTTTTCAAGATTCTTGTAGAATGTATATATGGGTTATTAACAATATAAATATAATATATATAAGGAATATATATATATATATAGTTTATAATTATAGAAAATGTAATATAATATTGCTTATAATTATTATTGTCGCTAATGTTCTAATGAGTTAATAGAAATAAGGAAACGGTTAATGACAGAAAAATACAATTGAAAGAAGATGAGTTAGTCGTAAAAAGAATTTATAATCATAGAAATGAATAGAGTAAATTTTCTGAAACCCCCTTTTTTTAAAAAAAAGGAAGATTGTAATAATGTTATGATATTCTAAAATAGGTTTAAATCGCTCAATTTAAAATTAACGATAAAGTTCTTTCTATCTTATATTTATTATAATATATATATATATACATATATATATATATATATATATATATGTACATGAATTGATGTTTCCGAAGACATTTCTTACGAAGAATTATAGTTTTTGAGGACATTTGTATTCATTGAGGACCGTCCTCGGTTATGGAACTGTACATTGATGTTTTCGAGGACTGTCCTCGTTAATATTTACAACCATACATTGTTACTATTCAGGACACTAAAATGTCCTCAATAACATTTTAACAAAATATGTATTTTGAGGACACCAAAATGTCCTCAATAACATTTTTAGCAAAATATGTACTTTGAGGACACCAAAATGTCCTCAATAACATTTTTAGCAAAATATGTATTTTGAGGACATCAAAATGTAGTGATATAAGGCCGGTTTTAACCCAGGGACAATGAGAGGGGTGAGGGGCGAGGGGAACCCAAGGCGCGGGGGAATGACGTCACGCGGGGAGGGGGAATGACGTCACGCGGGAGGCGTCCGCGATGTACCGCGAGGGGGCCGCGGGGAGGGAGAAGCGTCCACGATTTAGATGCCGGGTCCGCGAAGGGTCCGCGGGGAGGGGGAGCGTCCGCGATGTACCGCGAGGGGGCCACGGGGAGGGGGAGCGTCCGCGATTTAGGTGCCGGGTCCGCGGGGAGGGGAAGCGTCCGCGATTTTGGTGCCGTGTCCGCGAGGGGTCCGCGGGGAGGGGGAAGCGTCCACGATAGACCGCATGAAGTTTTATGGGTGAGGGGTCCGCGGGGAGAGAGGAACGCGAAGGAAAGCGCGAGGCGCACGTGAGAGAGATGTCGCGAGAGAGACGTTCGCGAAAGAGAGATAGCGGTTGCAAGATGATGCAGCAAAGGAGAGCGCGAGGTGTTGCAGCGAGGCGTATATGCAAGAGCGAGAGAGATAGCGGTCGCGAGATAGTGCGAGGTAGCGCAGCGACAAGATGACGCGAGGCGTTCGCGAAGGAGAGCGCGAGGCGCACGCGAGAGAGATGACGCAAGCGAGGCGTATATGCAAGAGCGAGAGAGAGATGTTGCGAGATGATGCGGCGATGCAGAGCGCGAGAGCTGATGCAGCGAAGGAGAGCGCGAGAGGCGTACGCGAGAGAGACTTTTTTAAAAATTTTTTATACTTATAATAATATTTATAGTAATTTTTAATTAATAATAAGATTTTAATAGGAGGAAAGGAGAGAGGACTTATTCTAAAATAAATACATTTATTTAATATTTAAAATAATGTTTATTTATAAAATAGGTATGTGTGTACACGTGTGTGTGTGTGTGTGTGTGTGTGTGTGTGTGTGTGTGTGTGTGTGTGTGTGTGTGTGTGTGTGTGTGTGTGTGTGTGTGTGTGTGTGTGTGTGTGTGAATTCAAAATATAAAAATGAAAATATAAAATATAAATTAATATAAAATGTAAAATATATTAATACAATAATAATATAAAAATATAAAATATATACAGCAGCGCGATGGTGGCTGCGAGGTGGTGGGTGTCGGCGGACGTCGGCGCGGCACGATGGTGCAGCGGCCGTGAAAGGCTTCTGCATAACAGAAAAAAGTTTTTTTTATTAATTAATTTAATAATTTTTAAATATTTTAATTTATTTATTATAAAATTAATGAGACTTACACAGATTACCAAAACTCGTTTGCAATACAACCAGGATTGAGTTCTGTTACATAGAAATTTTGAACTCGCCAATCAAAAAAGTCGAGTGGAGAATGATACAAATTATGCGTAAAGATGCAATCATACAGGTTTTTCGTGTGACGTTTTTTGAAACCTATTTCGCGCCCGTGTATTGCCTGCACGATTGAATTTACTGGAGTGTTTGTCGATAGTGCTGGAACATTGGTATCTACGCTTAAGTAACGTCTGCGTAGCAATCTTTTTATTTCTTCAAGTCGCGCGATTCGAGCGGTCCGTGACTGCAAATCTCCGATCAATAATTTTGGATTTATTTTTATTTCATAAAATTTCCAAAAAAATCTCCTTGGTTGTGGGTATTGTCCTTTCAGCAAATCGATACATCCATCGCACTCCAACTCCCGGGACAGATAACTCACTTTATCACTTTCAGTCGGACGCACTGCAAAATTTTCTTTTTCCAACGCAGCAGCAATTTCTAACACATCTTTTTCCAGCGATGTAATGTATTCGTCCTGAGTTAGCATCTTCACATCACTCGCCATTTTCACAGCACTTTAAGTGTTTTAATTTTTAAACAGTTTAATGTGTGCAAATAGGACACACTGCACGATAAAATTTGATTTAGGGAGCATCTACAGTTGCAATACGTTTTCCCTTCAATTAGAGTATATTTTACGTTTAATGCTTTCACACAGCACTTGAGTACAAGTCTGCTACTCTATGACACGATACACATATTATAGTGTTGCTCCCCTCTTGATTTTTAATTCCACATCTCATGTCTTCTTCTAACTAGAGTATCATCTACCTCAGCATTTTTCTTCTCGCAGGAGAGAAAAGTTTTGCTGATAATGCATGTGCACATCATACTATTCATATACATATAGAACAGGGGCGAGAAAGAAATAATTAAATTCACAGTTTATCAATAAAAATTTATTTATTACAAGAATCATAAAAAACATCATTTACAGCACATGTTAATATTTCACAATCTATGAGTGATTCGCTATCGTACGGATCACTTTCGCGTATCGCTTTTACAGCATCGCATACATTAGTAATATTATTGGGTTGTAAAATAGTTGCAAATTGTTTAAATTTTTCATTCACAAGATGAGTATTTTCACACAACCAGAAATACACATGATTTATACATTTTTCAAACTCAAATAAATGTAATAGAGTCGATGGCTTCATATATAAAAAATTATTGGATAATGTTAATTTTACAATCCGATATTTTAACAATTTCTATTGTTAGATCTCGAATCCATAATGGAGTTTGAGATGATTGTAAAAATCGTTCAATGTCCGCACGTTTCTGCATTAGTGATTTCCATGTTTCAATAGGCAATATTATGTAGTTGCCTCGATTATCACCAAGAGCTAATTCCACATATGATACAGCTCCAACGCTGATTCCTATTCCCAAATATTTATAGGATGTTGCGGTTAGAGCATATCTTCGCCCAAGTATACGAGTCGCACGCTGAATGCTATAAAAATAATTAGAACAATATTTCAAAAATTATTTAAAAATCATTATTTAAAAATCTTTATTTGACAAAAAATAATTGAAACTTACCTGTCACATTTCTTCTTGCACAAAACATCACTCTCATGAATTCTCGAAGCGTAATAATTCATGCTGGCGGAGTACATTTTAAAAGAACCTTTTCAATCGAGTGATCAATGTGATACTAAATTATTTTTAAATTTTATCCATAATATCCATTGTGATGGGGTGGGGATTATTGCTGATCCGATATTATTTTCAACCAATCAAAGCACCGATGCACGGCTGCTGCTATGACATCATCCTCAAATGAAATGTTAGAATTATTGTCAAGGTCAAAATGTGCAAAATGCAACATATTCAAAAAATTTTCAAGCGCCGATGCACGGCTGCTAGTGACATCATCCTCAGATGAAATGTTAGAATTATTGTAAAGGTTAAAATGCACAAAATGCAACATATTCAAAATTTTAAGCGCTAATGCACAGCTGCTGCTATGACATCAGTCCCAGGTGTTCAAAATGCAGCATATTCAAAATTTTCAAGCGCCGATGCGCGGCTGCTATGACATCATCCTCAAATGAAATGTTAGAATTATTGTCAAGGTCAAAATGTGCAAAATGCAACATATTCAAAATTTTAAGCGCTAATGCACCGGCTGCTGTCATCTCCCAGGTGTTCACAATTAGTTGATTAGCAAAATGTGCAAAATTGCAATTTTCAAGCGCCGATGCACGGCTGCTATGACATCATCCTTAATGAAATATTAGAATTATTGTCAAGGTCAAATGTGCAAAATGCAACATACTTTTTCAAGTGTCAGTGATCAAATAAAAATGCTGGTAAGGAGGCTTACTCTGTCAGTATCTTTGTCAGAGGTTCAAGAAGTGCATCTCGAGTAAAGAAATATGGCACAATTGGAAGCAAGTTTGTTGGAACAAGCCGCAAGGGTGAATTCGGTGGAAGAATATATTGTGTGGGAGCAGCAATGTGACGAATACATCGAATCACTGGAAGAACAAAGTCGAATAAAGCGTCCACGATTACCGATCGGAGTTCGACAATTGCTTGTCTCCCAAATCGCGCGTCTCGAAGGGTTGAAGAATTCGGTACGCAGACGTTTTGTACACGCAGGTGCCGGAAGCAGTTCGCGAGACATCGGACTCATATGGCGAGAGATTGATACGGCGTTCGAGAGCCGCATCTTGACTGGTGCGGTGATAAACAGCAACCACATCGAACCTCGTCAATTTCTAGAGAAGGCCAAAGACATTGTGATCGGACACGTGCAAAAAGTGTTGCAAAAACACACTAGTGTGAAAGTGAACACTATGTTTAATGGCGAGTTCGTGTCGGACGATAAGCGTGCTAATAAAACTATCAATACGAAAAACTTTGAAATCTTTCGCACCTCCGATTTACATGATTGGTACGATCACCGCGTTATCGAGCCCACGCTAGCATCGCTAGAAGAATTTCAGGAACGCGATAGTGGTTGGGCATTGTCGCGAATAATCAATTTAATTGTAAATATAAACAAGTATAATCCAATGCGCGCGGGATGCCATGTTAAATTACCGAAGAGAAATAATGATGAAAAGAGCGGTGGTGAACGTGCAATCAAAAGACAATGCATGTTTTGCGCGGGCTGTGGTCGCTGCTCTATATCCTGTTGAAAGAAAAGTGGAACGTGAATCTTCATACACATTATACGACAGTGCTGAATCTCCAAGACATTGAGTTTCCAGTGACTGTGAATTAAAATCAAATTAAAAAGTTTGAACTATCAACATTTCGATAAATGTGTACAGCATCGAAGAAAAGAACATTGTCTCGTCTTTCGGAGCAAAAGAAAGACAGACACATCAACTTGCTGTACGTGGAAGACAGCAACAACATTGGACATTTCGCATGGATCAAGTATCTCTCCCGGCTCGTGAGCTCGCAATTGAGCAAAAAAGATCACAAGAAATATATCTGCGATCGGTACGTATATTTAATTAAAAACGCAATATATAAAATATATAAAAATGTAATATATATAAATTATATATGTGAGAAAAAAAACTAATTATTTGTTTTACAGATGCTTACACTACTTCCATTCGGAAGACAAGTTGCAGTCACATACAGTAGACTGCGGAAAGATAAATGACTGCGCTATCCGGTTACCGAGCGATAAGGACAAATGGCTCGTGTTCAACAACTTTAATCGCAAAGAGCGACTTCCTTTTGTCGTATACGCAGATCTCGAATGTGTGCTGACAAAGACGGAAGAAGAAAAAAACTTTCAACATCACCAAGTATTTAGTATAGCATATTATGTACATTGCTCATATGACGATTCATTATCCGAGTATTATTCTCGTCGTAGTGTAGATTGCGTTTCGTGGTTTTCCGAACAACTACAAAATTTAGCGATACGCGTAAAGAATATTTTAGCAACTAACGTCCCCACGGTAAATTTAACATCACACGAGTGGGAAAAATTTCATAGCGCGACGCATTGTCATATATGTGAGAAACCATTCATGCAAGATGACGATACACGCGTACGCGATCATTGCCATCTGACCGGGCGGTACAGAGGTCCAGCACACTCAAATTGCAACTTAAATTATAAAAACTCTTTTTGTACTCCAATAGTATTTCATAATTTATCCGGTTACGACTCACATTTCATAATTAAGGAAATAGCTACAGCGTTCGAAGGGGGAATCGATTTACTTTCAATAACTAAAGAAAAATATATATCATTTACAAAAACTGTCAATAGTACCAACGATGACAAAGATTGGAAAGCTTGCATAAAATTACGTTTTATCGATTCATATAAATTTCTCAATACTAGTCTCGACAAATTGGCATCATTTTTGAATAAAGAAAAACTCAAAATTTTACATTCGGAATTTCAAAATTTATCAACCAAAAATTTCAATCTATTAACACGGAAGGGCGTCTTTCCATACGAATATATCAACTGTTTTGAAAGGTTGCAAGATACGTGTTTACCGCCCCGCGAATCATTCTACAGTTCCTTGACCGGCGACACAGTATCCGAGAGCGATTACGCGCACGCCGAAAACGTCTGGGAGCGGTTCTCCATTCAAACGCTGGGCGAATATAGCGACTTATATTTAAAAACTGATGTCTTGTTATTAGCTGACATTTTTGAAAATTTCCGGGATAAATGTATCGAGAGTTATAATGGGCTCGACCCCGCGTATTATTATACTCTTCCCGAGTATACGTGGGACGCCATGTTAAAGCACACAAAAATTACGTTTGAATTACTTACAGACGTTGACATGGTAATGTTTATCGAACGGGGTATACGCGGCGGTCTGAGTCAATGTTCAAACAGATATGCACACGCTAATAACAAGTACATGCAGTCGTACGATCCATTGAAACCATTTTCGTATCTAATGTATTTCGATGTAAATAATTTGTATGGATGGGCAATGTGTCAACCATTGCCTTATGCTGATTTTCAATGGGTCGACGATGTATCTAATTTCGACACATTATCTATCGCGCTCGATTCACCCACAGGCTACATCCTCGAGGTAGATTTAGAATATCCGCGACATCTTCACGACACGCACACTGACCTACCGTTTTGCCCGACATGCGACAAGCCGCCAGGCAAGCGGGAAGATAAGCTTCTCGCAACGCTGTACGACAAGAAGCGATATGTGATACACTACCGCAACCTGCAGCAATGTACGCGTCACGGCCTTCGCGTTGCAAAAATACATCGCATATTACAATTTGCGCAATCTCTATGGCTTCGAAATTATATCGAACTTAATATACAATTTAGAACGCAAGCAAAAAATGATTTTGAAAAAAATTTATATAAATTGATGAATAATGCAGTATTCGGCAAAACAATGGAAAATGTGCGTAATCGGGTTGATGTAAAACTTATCACACATTGGGAAGGAAGATACGGTGCAGAGGCAATGATTGCGAAACCAAATTTTCACAGTAGAAGTATCTTTTCGGAAAATCTAATCGCTGTCGAATTACGCAAACTCGAGGTAAAATTTTATAAACCAATCTATGTTGGCATGTGCATCTCCAAAACATGTTTATATGAATTTCATCATGAGTACATGTCACCGCTGTATCGTGACAGATGCCGGGTAATGTACACCGACACATACAGCTTAATATACCACATCGAATGCGAACATGTGTACGAGAATATAAAGCGCAACCTCAACAAATTTGATACGAGCGATTACACTGCGGACAATGTGTACGGTATACCGCTCGTGAATAAAAAGGTACCTGGTCTAATGAAAGATGAAAACAACGGTGTGATTATGACTGAATTTGTTGGGCTTAGAGCAAAAATGTATGCCTTGCGAGTGGATGGCAAGAAAGATACGAAAAAAGTAAAAGGAGTCAAGAGTAACGTTGTCGCGAGAACGATAACGTTTGATGATTATACGCGGTGTTCGAATGAAGAGATTGAAATGACACTTAGTCAGTCATGTATAAGGTCGAAATTGCATGAAGTATACATTATTCGCGAGACGAAAATTGCTCTAAGTCCTCACGATGACAAGCGGTATATCATACCTGAAACCACTGATACATTACCATGGGGACATTATAAAATACTTTTGTAAATAATATTTATTGTAAAAAAGTATATTTTCTATAAATATGTATATTATATGTATATTTGTATTTATAAAATTATTAGATAAATATATTATAAAATAAACAGTGTACAAATATTTTAAATAAATGTTTATAATACATTATTTTTATGAATCCATGAGTTGTGAGATTTATCCAGTCCCAACCATTTCACATAAAATCATCGCCTTTTTTCCGCAAAACCTCCACGAGATATACATCGGGATTTGCAACATGATGTAACTCGTACTCGTAGAATCCTCCGGCGACAGAATTTCCGCGAATCTTCAAGTATATATGTCGCAGAATTAGTTTTCTGCACTTTGATAATTTTAAATATTTCGGTAGTCCAATTTGGTGTAAAACCTTTTTCGAAGATGGTCTTGAATTTACTCACGCGTACCTGACAGCCTACTTTGAATCTTGCCGGAGCAGCAATTTTTACGTTACTGTACATCGTATTTAAAAGTTTTTTGGCAATCTCCGGAGTAACATCGATAGGTTTCATGCCGATAGTGCGATGTTTTCGCGTATTGTACTCTGCAACGTGTCGGGACAGCGCGTCGATCCACTTGTAATTGCCATTAACAATTAGATACTACCTATAGCCTACGTTGCGATAAACATGTAAAAAATTGCGCTTTAGAAAATGTATTTAAAATATTTAATTGGTGGTCAAATCATCGCAATGATTCGCCACACCCTTTTTTTGAATAAATTAATATTGAAATATTATCTTTGTTCTCTCTCTCTCTCCTTTTCCTCATATGCATACAAGAATTATATGTCCGCACGTGCTCGTATTAATTTCAGTATGCGACAGCATTCTTATGTTATAATTTTTAAATATAGTCGATTGAGGTTTGAATGTGGTTGATTGATATTCGATCGATCTTCGAAAGTGGTTCGAAGGTGGTTGATTGGTGTTCGATCGAGGTACGAACGTGGTTCGAAAGTGGTTCGAAGGTGGTTGATCGAGGTACGAACGTGGTTCGAAGGTGGTTGATCGAGGTATGAAAATGGTTCGAAAGTGGTTCGAAGGTGGTTGATCGAGGTATGAAAGTGGTTCGAAGGTGGTTGATCGAGATACGAACATGGTTCGAAAGTGGTTCGAAGGTGGTTGATCGAGGTATGAAAGTGGTTCGATCGAGGTTCGATTGTGGTTCGAACGTAGTTCTATTGACGTTCGATTGTGATTGATCGAGGTATGAAAGTTGTTTGAAGGTGGTTCGAAGGTGGTTGATCGAGGTACGAACGTGGTTCGAAGGTGGTTGATCGAGGTACGAACGTGGTTCGAAAGTGGTTCGATTGTGGTTTCAATTTAAATATTATTCAATTTAAATATTATTCATATGCTTATTCTCATCATGGAATCTTTGTCTCGGACCATCTGTTTTCTTATCTCATGTACTGAGTAAGCGTTCAAGCTAATTCTTATGTCATACATCCCCTACTCTTTTTTAACGTGAGCGGGTCTGTCTCCGCGACGTTCGTCATAAAGTCTCGAGTAGTCATCGAAGTGAGTGTAAAAAATAGTAAAAAAAAAAAATGACTGGAGGTTTTCTGCGCCGTACGCTCCCCGAAATAGTAAGTTGTACAATTTATTTAAAACTATTGTACAGAATATTGCAATATGTTTAGATATATATTAAATATTCATATTTTTCAGATGATCGATAGCATTGTGCAAAATTTACGGCCGCAACACATGGTGGAGCAAGGCTTAACTGAACGAGAGTGGGTGAGAATGGTGAGGTGGGAACATCGGCGAATGTTTGCAGAAATGTGGTGTGAAACTGCGGAGGCGCGGGAAATGGATGCCGTTTACAATGGGTTGTGGGAAAACATGTACGCTCTTCGGGAGCTGTTTGGCGTAGAGCCATATCCACCTGAACCTGTGGTGGAAAATTGGAACTAGTAAGTATTTCTTTTTAATTATAAATTATTAAAATAATTAATAAAAATTTTCTGTTATGCAGGAGTCCCCGCCCAGCCATCGCCTCCGCTTCGCGCAGCACCTAGCATTCGGCCGCCTCACCATTATCCAGACACTCTCGTTCAGACAGGCCTTGCTCCACCATGTGTTGCTGTCGTAAATTTTATATACTTTTTTTTTTATTTTTTGATTATATTATTGTATTATTATTATATTTTCATTTTTATATTATATATTTTAAATTTTTAAATTTACACACACACACAAACGCACACACATTTTGTAAATACATACACACACACACACACACATACTCATTTTAAAAATAAAAATTATTTTAAATATTAAATAAATGTATTTATTTTAGAATAGGTCCTCTCCTTGCATCCCTACTATTAATAATAGCGTAAGAAATATTAAATTATTATTAAGAATATTATTATAAAAAAAAAAAGTCTCTCTTACGAACGCCTCTCTCTTTGCGTTCTCCTTCGCTGCATCAGCTCTCGCGCTCTCCATCGCCGCATCATCTCGCTACCTCTCGTCATCTCACGCTATCTCTCTCGCTCTTGCGATATCTCTCTCGCGTGCGCCTCGCGCTCTCCTTCGCTGCATCAGTTCTCGCGCTCTCCTTCGCGTCATCTCGCTACCTAGCCATCTCGCACTATCTCTCTCGCTCTTGCATATACGCATCGCTTGCGTCATCTCTCTCACGTGTGCCTCGCGCTCTCCTTCGCGTTCCTCTCTCCCCGCGGACCCCTCACCCAAAAAGCTTCATGCGGTCTTTCGCGGTTCCTTTCTCCCCGCGGACCCCTCGCGGACCCGGCTCCAAAATCGCGGACGCTCCCCCCTCCCCGCGGATCCCTCGCGGACCCGGCTCCAAAATCGTGGACGCTCCCCCTCCCCGCGGACCCCTCGCGGACCCGGTACCAAAATCGCGGACGCTTCCCCCTCCCCGCGGACCCCTCGCGGTACATCGCGGACGCCTCCCGCGTGACGTCATTCACCCTCCCCGCGTGATGTCATTCCCCCCTCCCGCGTGACGTCATTCCCCCTCCCCGCGTGACGTCATTACCCCGCGCCATGGGTTCCCCTCGCCCCTCACCCCCCTCATTGCCCCGTAGTTAGAACTGGCCTAGTATATCTACTAACATACCAGGTAAGCAGCGATGATTTTTCACCAATAAATTGTATATCCATATTACCTTCACATGCAGTAAGAAGAACAGGATTATAGTCATTTATATTAACTTCATTATCCATTTGAGGAAGATCATAAAGTCTACTTTTATGTTTCAATTGTTTTCTACCGGCTATCGAAGTTGCCACATCTCATATTCAAAGTTTCAGTAACGGGACGAGGAAATCCAAAACGACATCGATGAATAACTTTACGTCCTACTTTTTTAGAGCGAAGACAATAATCATTATGTATATGTCGCTGATGCGTATCAACACGACTGTATAATAATGGCGAAATATTTTTATCCGGCATTTTGCAGCTTATATGTTGTAAAATAAATTTAGAGACTTCTTCCATAGTAGATTCACCGAAAATCGGTGCATTTTTAATCCAAATTAATAAGTGAAAATGTTGTATACCTCTACCTTGATATTCTCGTCGCCAGAAATAGTGCGTTACTTCTCCAATTGGATGATCTTTGGACTTGATAAAGTCAAGCATTGCCCGAAACTTATTATCGAGAAACCTGGATGTTGATACAGGATCTCTAGCAATGAGTACGCTAACGCTAAAGGAAGCGTCATGCCATCCATTTACTTCATGAATATATTCACCTAAATCTTCCCATAACCATTCACTTGGACTTAGTGTTAAAAACCATGTCGCAGGTCCATAATGCTGTCATACAATTTAAATCACTTCTCGGTCTACGCCAATATTGCTCCGTATTTCGAAGTGTGGCAAATATTGTACTCAAATTAGATTCCAACAATTCTTTCGACATTGCGTCTAAGTATTCTGCAGCTGTATAACGAAGTCGCGGATTAGTTACATTCATTTTATGAAAAATTCCACGATTTAATTAACGCATATTTGCATCGTTCAATAAATAAAATAAGTATTGTTGATTCAATCTATACTGTGGATGTTTAGATGTCAAACGACATTTAATAAATTCATGATCATGAAGTTTAATCTGTCTAATTTCACGTTGTCCATTAATACCAGAAGAATATAAATCTGGAAAACACATTAAATCTAAATGTTGCTCACGATTATTCAAAGGCAAGTCCTGAATTTTTAACATTTGATATAAGGCTGTCGCAGTTTTATTTGCTTTCTTTTCATATAAAGGATAGATAGTATATTGTTCGTAATAGCCATCGTCTTCAGCATTAGTAACTTGAGTTAACATTGCTTTCCGTTGGTCTTCTGTATCATTTTTGATCTCTTCTATCCGATCATTTAATAATTTAGTCTCATCATCAGCCACTTCTGCATTATCTTCTGTCTCTTCCATTTGGAATTCAGAATTTTTTAATTTTGGTAAACGTAAATCATTATGATTATTTGGCAATATAATATGAGAGTATAAAGTATTGTTACGCTTTAACCACGTTAAAGCATCAAATACTTTTTTAACATCAACTACCTCTTCCCAAATAATCTTTGATTTTGTCGGGATACCTCTAACTAATATGTATAATTCATGATTAATATTTATTGGATCAGTATTAGAACATAATTCAATGTCTCTTGTAACGGAAGTGGTAAATGAAATGTTCTACCTTTAACTTTTGGTACCATTTGTCTTTGAGGCAACTTTCTATTCATAACACTTCCCATTTTGAGAACAGTTTGAAACGCTTTAGCTCTCGCACGAGTGCGTCGGGCGCGTCCGCGTACGGTCGTGTGAACGTGCGATGGATGAGTGTGTGAGTAAGAGTGAGCCCCCTTTCGGAAATTCCTCACTATACTCTTCATTAGAGTCCACTTTTGAGGACCTCATGACATATTATGTCACTTTGTCTATCTAATGGGATATCGATAGGGGGGGCTCACGGCTTTTGCACTACGTGCGGTAGTATGTAGATTCCCCATTATTATTTATTGTATTAAATTTACTGAAGAAGGTCCAAAGAAAGGACCGAAACGTTTAGATTCAATAAATTTGTTTTTCCAACAAGTTTGTTTTTAATATTTGCGTACCTACACCCTACGCGTGGCTCCATATAGCCTCCTTTTGAATTTGTAATTTATCAATGCAGGGAGCCTACATTGTTACTTATTATATAATATTTGTATGTGTTTTTTATCAATTGGCATAGCCTGAATAGTATCAGGAAGTTGTAATCGCCACGTTTCGACAGGTCTATAATCTGAACAATTTTTTAAAAGATTGTCAAAATGTTTCATATGTATGTCGGTTAACCATTCGCCTCGCATAATTATGTCTTTTTCTCTAGGCATTAGGACTATTTGTTTGTTTCTCTTTACAGACATTTTTTTATATGTATATATATATATAAGGTAAACGCTTTATATAAACAATAGCTTTACATAGACTTTTTACTTTATATAGACTAGTTTTACTTTTATATTTCGTATAACAATTTTTTTTTTATATAAACACACAGTATATTCTATATCGGCGCACAACAGCCGCTTTTGAGAGGCGCACAGCAGCCTTGTATCGGCGCACAGCAGCCGCTTTTGAAAGGCGCACAGGAGCCTTGTATCGGCGCACAGCAGCCGCTTTTGAAAGGCGCACAGCAGCCTTGTATCGGCGCACAGCAGCCGCTTTTGAAAGGCGCACAGCAGCCTTGTATCGGCGCACAGCAGCCGCTTTTGAGAGGCGCACAGCAGCCTCTTTACGAAAATTAAAATTGGTTATACTAACCTGTATATCCACGTAGAAAGCCGCTATTGAAATTGTCAATCCTGGAGATCTTGGTTTGCGCAGAAAATTAAAACTTTTTGTTTTACATTATTTAAAGTGAGTGGAGCTTTACAATTTACATAATTTTAAACAACTAATTATTCAATAAATATAAATTTCTCATAAAAAATTTGAAATAATTGCTTTTTGGGGGACCATTAGAACTCTCAACAGAACTGCTGGCGTTCAATCTCTGAAATTTATAAAATTTCGAATTGCGACTAGATTTTTATATCGCATCGTAGCGTTTTGAATGCTATATAATAATTCAAATAGTTCAAGCCATTTCCTTAACCAAAGTGTTAAAGTTAACTCGACATAATTAACGTAGCCAAGGAAAGTCACAAAAACATTTATAACAATATTCTGAAACTTTTAACAATATTGTTATGCATCACTGCGCAGATTTTTTGTATCATGTAATTGCTGCGCAATGATACATAACAACATCCTTAAAGGTTACAGAATAGGCCGCTAAATATCTCTCACAATAAATAAATAATATTAAATTACATATCTGAAAGAATCAAATGATATTTTAATATATTTTATACAGTAAATTATAAACAGAAAATTATTTCAGATAAAACTTCTGTTTTGGTTCCATTAACACATATAAAAGCATTGTACTTGCAAAATGTAATAGTCGTGAATCATTCAGTTTATTATGTAGTGGTATACAATTTTCAAATATCTCATTATATATTTAAATAAATAATACATGAATATATATATATGTATATTGCGTGTGTATGAAATAATGGACACAGAAAATTCATTAAATATAATAAAATATTCATAAATTAAAATATTCAATATAAGAGAAATTCAAATACATCATTAGGTATTTAAATAAATAATACATACATATATATATATATATATATATATACTAGTTTTTTCAATATATATATTGAGAAAACTATTTAAACCCAATCATAAATATGATATACTTTGCGAATGAATAACAGAATCATACCTGATAAATATATCGGAATAATATAGCAATTATATGTTTTTTTAAATTCTCCTCTTGTTGGTTTTTCCCCTTGTTATATCCTCTTCCTCTTTTTCTACTGTTTCTATATATCGTAGCTGAAAAAAGTAAATATATTTAGTAATTTAACAAATATAACATTATTAATTTGCTTTAAGAATATGAATAATTGCAAGAATATATATATATTTTTTTTAAGAATAATAACGTAATTATTAACTTCCTTATTTTATACCAACAATTATGTATTTATAAAAGAAATAATAAAATGGTAGCGTAATAAGAAAGTATTATAGTTATTATTACAACTACTTTCATATGTTACGCTATCATTTTACTATTTCTTTTATAATAATTTTCTTGCTACACTACCATCCTACTATTTCTTTTATAAGGACGTAACAATAAAAAATAAATGTATTTTGGCAATAATTTAAAATATATGTAATTATCTATATATAATAATGTAAATAAATGTATATATAATAGAGTATTTATAACTCAAGACTTTCCAAAACACTATAATAAAACATTTTTCTCAAGTACTTTTCGTGTTATAAGGCTTCAAATTTACAATTTTTCGACGTAAAATGTAAAATATCTTAAAAAAATATTCAATTTTCGGTAATCTTACTTTTATACTTTTATGCATAGAATAATGAGATCAATCAATTAGTGTAAGAAAAACAAATAATTTTTTCTTAAAAGCAATTATGTGTTTTTTGACACCAATTGATTGATCTCGTTATTCTGTACATAAAACTATAAAAGTAAGATTAGCGAAAACTAAATATTTTTTAAGATATTTTACATTTTATGTCAAAAAACTGTAAACTTCAAGTCTTATAACTCGAAAAGAACTTGAGAAAAATGTTTTATTATAGTGTTTTGGAAAGCTTTCGACGTAAGCTACATACCTTGGTTATATTATTTCGCGCTATTATTATCACAGTCGACGCTCACTGTTACCAGTTTCTTCTTCTTCTTCTTCTTCTTCTTATATTGGCACTGGGCTTCGTCTATGCAACACCCATGCTGCCAGATGATGTTACCAGTTTCGAAACATGCAACACGTCGACTTAAGGCTTCTGCACATGGGACGCGGAAACGCTTGCGCGTGGTAACAAGCAATACGTTGATTGGTTACCGCTTCGCTTCTTGCCGCGCGGTAAGCATTTCCGCGTCCCATGTGCAGAAGCCTTAAGACTTGACGTGTTGCATGTTCCGAAACTGGCAACAGTGTCGATACTCTCATGTCTCGTCCAACGCGGGCCAGCATATCACGTTAACAAAGGCACACTCAGTGATCAAAGAAATAAAATGAGTAAAGAAAAGGAAAAAAAGTCGCCGCCGAGTAATAAAGAAAAGAGCACAAAGATTCAAGAAGTAAGTAGATTTTTATTTTATTAATTATAATACGTCTATTATATGTTCACACGACAACAAGAATGGCTTAACACAATTTTACGCACATATCGAAATATATTTGCATTTTTTATATGCTCTGATGTGTGCATAAATTTGTTAAAGCATTCCTGTTATCGTGTGTACATACATGCATACATGCATACACACACACACACACACACACTCACAGGGTGCTTTCCAGCAACGACACAGTGCGACAGTGTATCATTCTATCTTCTTTCAATACCAGTGAACAACAATAAAACAAAGATAGAATGATACTCTGTGTCGCACTGTGTCGTTGCTGGAAAGCACCCTTATATATATATATATATATATATATATATATATATATATATAGAAGGAAGTTATTAATTTCATTTTTACTTTTATTTTTCTAGCAGGACAACTTAAACGATGACTACAATGCAAATGTAGAGAATCAAATGTTAAGAATTGAACTGCAGGAGCTGCAGCGGCAATTGGCCGAAGCAATTGCTGCCAGGCAAGCTCCTGCAGCTCCTGCAGCTCCAGCTCCTGCAGCTCCTGCTTCTCTTCGACCAGCTCAATCATCGCAGCCACCACAGCTTGCAGCGGTGGCTGATAAAGTCACTAATAATGGTGACAACCCCCCCAACCTCCCACAAGAAAATGTTGTGTGTAAGTATAAAAATTAATTAATTTTAAAATATGTAAAAAATACATATATATTGTATATATATTTATATATAAATTTTGTTACAGTAAAATATAAAACTGCCCGTTGGTCACGGGCAGGAAGTCGGCGAGGAGTACTCTGCGTTGATACCACTGCTT
>NW_028141170.1:12966056-13079611 GCF_030444845.1 Prenolepis imparis
AAGCAGTGGTATCAACGCAGAGTACTATAAAAAGGCAAAAACGCATTATTAATTTTTTTATATATTAGTTATATACCCTTCTTCCCATTCTTCTTTTCCAAAATTGCACATTACTTGTAGGTATAAGTACTTGTACTGTATGTTTGCATGACACGAATCGAGACGAATGTTTTCAGCTAAGATAGTTCATGTTAAAAGGAGACAGACGGTCGCCGTTTAACTATCTCTCTCTGACCGCTAGTACCCATGGAGGGGGTAAGGCAGTTGTACTTCCAGTATGGTTATAGTTCACTGTCTTTGTATTTTTAAGAATGATGCATCTGCACAGTCAAAACGATTTAGACCCGGTATTGAAACAATTAAAATGACGAACAAAAACTTGGCGTGCCCGGGTCGGGGCACTAAAATGACATAAATTTCGTAATAAGATTGCTTAAAAATCAATTTAGAAAATTTGTTTTTTAAAGTAATAATTTGTAAAGTAATAATTAAAGTAAGATTTCTTAAATTTTTTAAAAATATTCCACATTGAACGATGTAATTGCGCTACTCGTCTCTTATAATTTTATATTTCAAACTTTATTTGTTAAGCTTGAAATATATTCTTACATTAAATTCTAGAATTTTAATTAATTTGTTGATATTTTACATTTTATGCTATATTATGCTAAGATTATGTATTTGTGATTAATTTTATATATATATTTTATTTATATGCACATACTTGAAGATTGCATGTCAAATTTAATTTTAAAATATTTAATTTTTAATGCCCCGACCCGGGCACGCCAAGTTTTTGTTCGTCATTTTAATTGTTTCAATACCGGGTCTAAATCGTTTTGACTGTGCAGATGCATCATTCTTAAAAATACAAAGATGATTCTGTGATAAATTTTATATCAGATCAGATAATAATCTGCAAAATACACATTTATATTTGGCTGAGTAGGAGGGGGGAAGATGGCGGCTGAAGTAGTGACAAGCGTGTGGTAGTGCTCCATGTTGGAGCGAGGAAAATGAGGTGTTAAGAACGAGATGGAGTAAGTGGAATGGAGTTTTAGATAGAAGAGAGAAGGTGGAGTTGGGAGAAATGGTGGAGTGTATGGAATGTAAAGAGAAGGCTCTAGCGGAAGGTGGAAAATAAGGAGCAGTATGACGAAGGGAAAAGGAGACGTGGCGTAGAGAAGGAGTGAATGAAGAGGGCGCTGGTACAAGAGGAAAAGGATAAGACGGAGGAAAGGTAGATCGAGGGAGATGGCGCTGCAGAGGTACGAGGTAGTGAGAAAGGAGAGAGAGCGGAGAGAGGGCGTAACGGACGACGGGAGAAGGATCGACAGAACAAATCGATAATCGATACAGCTGACGGATAAAAGGTTATGGAGAAGGTGGCACACGTGCGTCACGGGAAAAAGAAGCAGCGGAGAGTATTTATTTGTTGATTTGTTTGGTTATTTGTTTGAAAGGAAGGAGACAGGAGGGAGAAAGGACACTGATAGAGCCGGATGTGGAAAAGAGGAAGAGATCTGAAGAAAAGTTAAGAGAAGGTAGAAGAGGATACGGTGTTGGAGAGAGAGAAAGTCGGAAGATGGAATGGATGAAAGAGTGAGAGAGATAAAGGAGATGAGAATGATAATGGAAAAGATGCTGAAGGTGATGGAGAGGAAGTCGGAGAGAGAGACTGAGGAGGAGGAAAGGAGAAGAAGAGTGGAGAAAAGGCTAGAGAGACTGGAGATGATGGAGAGGTTATGGAGGAAGAACGTGGAAGGGGATGAGAGACTGGAAGAGGAAAGGAAGAAAGGGAAGAAGGAGTGTAAAAAGAATGAGTCGGAGAGCGGAGAAGACAGGAGGTGGAGTGAAGCGGTAAGAGGAGAACGGATAGAAGAAGAGAAATGTGAGAAGAGGACCGAAGGGGGGGAGAGAAGAAGAAGACAGAGGAAGAATTGGAAGAGAGCGGACGGAAGATGACCGAGATGAAGCAGTGCAGCGGAGGGAAGAGGAGAGTGGAAGAAGAGGGGAGAGAGAGAGGACAAAACGGAGGCGTAAGAGCGGAATCGGAGGAAGCAGTAGATTAAAAGGGAGAAGAAGTGAAAGGGGGGAGATTTTAAGGGTAAGAGGGCATGGGAAAATGAAGGGGGAAAAGGGAAGGAAGACGGAAAAGGGGGGTAGGGAAGGGTGGAGTAGAATGATTGTAAGGTCGCCTAAGGCCAGGATACAGGGGAATGATGTATTTATGTGTGTGTTTGACCGAAGAAGTTTCTGTTTAGATGAGATATGCAATGGAAGGAGGGAAAGGAAGGGACGCAGGAGAGGAGACAAGACAGGTCGAGAGTGAAAGGACAAAAAGAGAGGGGAATAGTGGATAGAGTGTTAGGGAGGGAGTTTGAGATAAAGGGGGTGAAGGAAAGAGAAGGGGAAGCAGGTTCTTGGGTGTTGATAGCGGAGATGGGGGAAGAGGAGGATAAAAAAGAGTTGATAGAGAAAGGGTGGGAAATTAGAAGAAAATGGGGAGTAGGGATAGATGAAGATTTAACGAAGGAGGAGAGGAGGGAAAGGTGGAGGATAGTGGAAAAGGCAAGAAAGGGGAGGGCAAAAGGGAGATGCGTGGTATGGGATAATGGAAGAGGAGGCTGGTACAAAAGGGAGGAAAGAGGAAAATGTGAGAAGGATAGGAAGGAGACGGGACACGGAAAGGACAAAAAGGAGGTAGGGGCGTAAGAGCGGAATCGGAGGAAGCAGAAGGTTAAAAGGGAGAAGAGGTGAAAGGGGGGAGGTTTTAAGGGTAAGAGGGCATGGGAAAATGAAGGGGGGAAAGGGAAGGAAGACGGGAAAGGGGGAAGGGAAGGGTGGAGTAGAATGATTGTAAGGTCGCCTAAGGCCAGGATACAGGGGAATGATGTATTTATGTGTGTGTTTGTCCGAAGAAGTTTCTGTTTAGATGAGAGATGCAATGGAAGGAGGGAAAGGAAGGGACGCAGGAGAGGAGACAAGACAGGCCGAGGGTAAAAGGACAAAAAGAGATGGGAAGTTGAAAAGGAAGGATAGGAGACAAGGGAGAAGGATGAGAACGAAGAAGGGAGGAACGAGTGTGAGAAAGGGGGAAGGGAAGGGTGGAGTAGAATGATTGTAAGGTCGCCTAAGGCCAGGATACAGGGGAATGATGTATTTATGTGTGTGTTTGTCCGAAGAAGTTTCTGTTTAGATGAGAGATGCAATTGAAGGAGGGAAAGGAAGGGACGCAGGAGAGGAGACAAGACAGGCCGAGGGTAAAAGGACAAAAAGAGATGGGAAGTTGAAAAGGAGGGATAGGAGACAAGGGAGAAGGAAGAGAACGAAGAAGGGAGGAACGAGTGTGAGAAAGGGGGAAGGGAAGGGTGGAGTAGAATGATTGTAAGGTCGCCTAAGGCCAGGATACAAAGGAATGATGTATTTAGGTGTGTGTTTGTCCGAAGAAGTTTCTGTTTAGATGAGGGATGCAATGGAAGGAGGGAAAGGAAGGGACGCAGGAGAGGAGACAAGACAGGCCGAAGGTGAAAGGACAAAAAGAGATGGGAAGTTGAAAAGGAGGAATAGGAGACAAGGGAGAAGGAAGAGAACGAAGAAGGGAGGAACGAGTGTGAGAAAGGAGGAAGGGAAGGGTGGAGTAGAATGATTGTAAGGTCGCCTAAGGCCAGGATACAGGGGAATGATGTATTTATGTGTGTGTTTGTCCGAAGAAGTTTCTGTTTAGATGAGGGATGCAATGGAAGGAGGGAAAGGAAGGGACGCAGGAGAGGAGACAAGACAGGCCGAGGGTGAAAGGACAAAAAGAGATGGGAAGTTGAAAAGGAGGAATAGGAGACAAGGGAGAAGGAAGAGAACGAAGAAGGGAGGAACGAGTGTGAGATAGTTAAAATATGGATGGATATTGTAATGAAGGAAATTGTATAGGAGGAAGGAAGAAGGGAGATTGTAATGGGTTGGAGCTACCCTAAAGCTCCTAGGCAAACCCTTAGGGGACGCCGAATAAAGACATACATACATACATTTGGCTGAGTAACTTTTTTTAAATATTTAAAATAATAAAACAAATATATTTTTTATAAAACATAAATTTTTATTTATTTGGCGCAATTTTTTGATATCATTATTTTTTTTAGAAATATTAAGTTTTTTTACAATAATTTAAAAACACTGTTTTTTGTATAACACTTTTTCACATGGCGTGTGGACTTGGCGCCCTTTTTTTACCTTTTTTTAAAAATGTAAGTTTTTTTAATGATTTAAATTACGTGGCTTAAATGGTTATCGGTAATTTACCGTGATTATCTATTTTATTATATGTATTATTATATGTATTAACGTTTGTATTATTTTTAAAATTAGTAATAATATCAAATGAAAATAACAAACGATTTGATGCGAAATCCTAATGAATCATCGAACATCAAATAAATGTTTCATATCAAATTTCTACGTAAGCTGAATAATTTATTAGCCAAGTAGTTTTTGTATTTATTATAAATAACAAATATATATTATTTTAAATTTAATTTGATAACAATATAAAATATTTCAAGCATATTAATGTTTCCCTTTTTTAATTAAAATATAAACTCAAAGTCTTGTATAAAATATGTAATTATATACTTTTTGCGTTTTCGAGTTTGCTTTTGATTTATCCTTACACGAAAAGTCATCTTATTAATAGTTGTATTATTATTCTCACATCTTGCACAAATCCTCCTCCTCTGTCCTTTGCCCTTGGTAGGGCGTGGTGGCGTCTCATGTGTTGATTTTCCTAACTTGGTCCTGCCATATCTGTCGGTCTGACGCCATGTGGGTCGCTTCGTGTAAAGATCTCCCCACTAGTGTTCGCAGCTGGTCCACCCATCTGGTTGGTGATCTTCCTCTGGGTCTCTTGCCGTTGACCTTGCCCTCCACCACTAGCTTCTCCATGGTGCCTGTCCTTCTGGCTATGTGTCCGAAGTACCGAAGGTATGTTTCGTTGATCCGTTTGAAGAGTCTCGTTCTGATACCTAGTTCTTCCAGTACAGAGAGCTGTTGGTACGATGTTCAGTCCAGGAAATCCTTAGGATGCGCCGATACACCCACATCTCTACAGTCTCTATCTTCCTCTTATCAACCTGTTTGATGGTCCAGGTCTCGGCTGCATATGTCACAATGGGGAAGATGAGGGCGTTGACTAGTTTTAGCTTGGTGTTCTTGGTGATGGTTCGATCCTTCCATATTCGGCTGAGTTTTGTGATGGTTGATCTGGCCATGGCCGTTCTTCTCCTGATTTCGTCCGAGCATCCTCCTGCATTGGAGATCATGGAGCCCAAGTATACGAATTTCTCGACGACCTCAAAGCCTGCTTCCTCCCTCACATTGGGCTGATTGTCTGTCTGCCTGTCTATGATCATTACTTTCGTCTTGGTTCTGTTGATTTCCAGTCCATATTCCCTGCTTGTCAGCGTAAGTCTCCATGAGGGTCTCCATTTCCTGTGCACTAGCACCTATAATCAATGTCGTCGGCGTACCTCAGATTGCTGATCTTTTTCCCTCCGACGGAGATTCCTCCTTCCCAGTCTTCTAATACTTTCCTCATTATATGCTCCGTGTAGGTGTTGAAAAGGATAGGTGAGAGAATACAGCCCTGCCTTTTTTTTTGTTTACGCAGTGGAAATCTCCAAGGAGATACCCCATACCCTTTGGGAAGGGACATGAGGTTATGTGGGTTTTAGGGGCGTAAGAACAGCCCCCGACCCACTAAAACCACTACGGTGGCCATCTCGGGCGTTGACTGGGAGCCCTCCAGGAACTTGCGCTTGCATTACTTCTGGAGGGCTCCTTGCCTGTTGTTGTTGTCTGCCCGTGGAGGTCACATTTGTCGCGACCCCCCGCTTTTTTCTTTTGGCAGAGAGGATTCCTTTCTCTTGTCTGTTGCGGCGCAGAGGGGCCACGCCTCCGCACCGCGCCCTCTCGGGAAGGGATTATGTATTCCTTCCGGGGGCGGGATGAAGGTTCGTGTCATCCGCTCAAACCCCCATCCCTATTTTTTCCCTTTAATGTAAGGGGGGAAGCTAGCTTCTTTTCCCTATGTGTAGGGAGCAGCGGGGCGGGATCTGACTCTCCCTTGGTTTCCGCCTCGGCGAGGGCCCCTTCCTCGCCCGGGCAACCAGGTAGGGTCATCTCCCTCCTCTCGGGATTTGGGGGTAAGCGCGTATCTTCCCCGCCTCCCCCGTCACTCCCGTTCTCTCTCGGCCGTCTCCTTCTGCAGCATTACTCTGCCACAGAAGGAGGCGACCGCTTTCCAGGCTTCGTCGCTCCCAACCATCTTACCAATGATGGTCGGAAGCGACAAATCACTTCCGACTACGTCGAAAGGACACGGCGCTCTTCCGCCCACGCTGGGCAAAACTCCAGCGTGTGCTGCGCCGTGTCCCTCTCCTCGTCGCAATGGTGGCACGCAGTCGTGCGCTCTTTCCCGATCTTACACAAGTACTCGCCGAAACAACCATGTCCGGCGAGCACCTGTGTAAGATGGAACGACATTCTGCCGTGGGGCCGCTCCAACCAATCCTTAAGCACAGGCCTCACGGCCCCGACAACGCGTCTCCCTGATTGGCTCGGGGGGATGATGGGGGATGAGATAATCCTCCCAATCATCCACCATGCGTTGTCGGGCCTGCAGTCCAACGATCCCTCTGACTCTGTCGGTGATTATAACGTCCAACCCACGGAGCTTTTTGATGCGTTCGTACGCCCTTAGGTGCATGTTTGCTACGAGCTCCATAGGTGATAAACCCGCCAGAGTCGAGGCCGCCGCGTGCGACGTGGTGCGGTAGTCGCGGACGACGCGAATGGCCACTCGGCGTTGTACGCGATTGTAATATGTCGCGTATGTGCCTCGTAGCCACCGCCCTGCCCGCCCAGACTGATGCCCCGTATAGGGCCACCGAGTTCATCACGTTCGCGTACAAGCGACGTACCCGATCGTCTGGTCCCCCGATATTGGGCAGCAGGCGGCAGAGTGCCGCCGCTACCCTGTCGGTCTTCTCCACCAGACGATCAAAGTGATCGTTAAACTTCCAGGATCCGTCCAGCCAGAGCCCCAAGTATTTGAGACTAGGGCCCAGCTGAACGGGGATGCCGTCCACGTAAGACATGGTCACTTGGCGGCTTCCCATGGAGGCCATCGTGGAAATAGATGGCCTCTATTTTTCTGGGAGCCACCTTTAGTCCCATGTCTTTGATCGTGCGCACGACGCATGCCACTGGCATGCCACTGGCATGCCAATTTGGCGTACGTTCAGAATTTGCTCCCTAGTGCTCTTTCCCGGTATGAAGCCACACTGTTCTTCAGCTATTTCTGGGAGTAGAAAAGTTTTGAGCCTGTCATGAATGACATGCAGCAATATCTTGCTGGCATGAGGGATGAGAGCCACTGTCCTGTAGTTCGAGCAATCGATGGGAGAGCCTTTCTTGTAGATGGAAATGAAAATTGAGTGGCACCACTCGTCCGGCCATCGTCCCGTCCTCTAGATGTTGTTACATATCTTCATCATTGCGTCTGTTCCAGTTTGACCCATGTCTTTGAGGACTTCTGCTGTTATGCCGTCCGTCCCAGGTGACTTTCCATTCCTCAGCTTACTGATGGCTTTCTCTACCTCCGCCCGCAAGATGGGAGGTTCCAGATCGTAGGGCCCCTGGGGTGGGGCCGCCTGTCCTTGGCCGTCCTTGAAGAGCCCGGTGCAGTACCGCCGCCAAACCTCCGCAATGCCCTTTGGGTCTGTCATCCTGGCTCCTTTCTCGTCTCTAATGACTTGAGTCTGAGGCTTGAATTCTCTCGTCAGATATTTCACTGTCTGAAAGAGCTCGTAGGGTTCGTTTTGATTGGCATGGAGCTCTAGCTTAGCGCAGGTGTTTCTCAGGAAATCGTTTTTATCCTGTCTGCAGGCTCGCTTTATCTGTTAGTTGATCTGACTCAGCAGATCCATGTTGTCCACGGCGCCCATGGCGCTTTTGATGCGTCTCCTCTCTTCCACGAGTTGCAGGGTCTTATCGATCATCCAGTGCTTCTTTTCCCGGACTTGGTTTGTTCCGTTCTCTCTGACTGCTTCTACGATCCGTTTCTTGATGTTTTGCCAGAATGTGTTGGCATCGTCGTCGTTTACTCCAGAGTCGAGGCTGTCCCTCAGTTTCTGCTGGAAGGCTGCTTTGTCTTTGATTCGCATAGTTTCTTGTTTCTTCTCTCTCTCTCTCCTTTTTCAGAAATTGGAGTTTTATGGCGAAACTTCCTAGAAGCAACTTGTGGTCGGAGTCGCAGTCTGCTCCAGGTTTGGCCTTCACATTCTTTACCGACGACTTCCACCTCTTCCCGATCAGGATGTAGTCGATTTGGTTTCGGTGCTCTTTGTTTGGGCTAGTCCAGGTTGATCGTCTTCGTGGGTGGTGCTCGAACATGGTGTTCGTTATTACGAGGCTGTTGCCTAGTGCAAACTGGATGAGGCGTTCTCCCCTCTCGTTCCTTGCCCCCAGTCCGAAAGCCCCCATCACGCTTTTCAGGTGCGCTTCATCTGTTTGCTCCACTTTGGCGTTGAAATCGCCAATGATGAGTACTGGTTCCTTCGTAGGAATGCTTCGCAGTTGGTCTTCGATTATGCCATAGGTTGCCTCCACCTCCTCGTCGGGGGAGTCACCTGTGGGCATGTACACTTGCAGCAAGTGTATATTTCTTGGTTTGGCTGCAAGGGTTATCCTGATTACCATATCGTTAATGGAGTCGTACGAGCTGATGGCCTGGGCGATTCTTTTACTGGTAAAGAAAGCAACCCCATTTCTTCCTCTGTCCGCATCTCCGGAGATGTATATGTTGTGATATTCCGTGCAGAAATGGCCCTTGTCTTTCCAATGCGTTTCGGAGATGCCGCAGATGTCTATCTTCTCTCGCATAAGTTCTCGTTCTAGAAGATTAAGTTTTCCTGTATGGAGGAGGCCTCTGACATTCCAGGTACCGATGGATATGCCCTTTCTCAGCTGTAGCCTAGTGGCGGGTCCAGTAGCATCTTTCACATGAGGGGCCTGTCCCCCCCACTCCGCATGTCCGGTAGCACATTTCACACTGCCTGACCCGGCCTCAGGGCAGCGCCGGTCGCTACCCGGGTCGCTCGGCAAACCTATTTTCTTTGAATCGCACATGCATGAGATGCTGTCTTGGGAAAAATAATCAGGTGGTTTCCCCTTGCCTGCCTGATCCTATGCCGTTGACTACGTAAGATAGTTCATCCGCCTTCGAAAGTGATTTCTCACCTTCAGGACAAGAGAGTGCCCTTTCCAGCAAGCTGGTTTGGTTGCTTATACCGGCAATCCACTCGGTCCCCCTCTCGTTAGCCGCCTTCCGGCGTTGCCCGTTTTCTACCGCGGGGAGGTGCAGATGGGGAGTTTTCTTTCATTGAGTCTAAACTTATTTTTAGAGCTCTCCAGTACTTCAGAGGATCATCCTCTCTCCCGAGTCTATAATAGTTAGATATAAGTTTCAAGAATCCCGCCCCTCTACCATATACTGGGTTGGAAAACCACCGGAATATAATCTCGAGACTATCGTTATCGTGGCGCGAGATATCGCGCCTGGCGCCCAAACATAGACACCGCTCTTCCCCTTTGAGAGCGGTGATACCGCTCGATACCGAATTCCGTATATTACCGATCACTCCATCCTTTTACCGTCATTTTACGAATTGCACCGGCAATGGGACCGGCGTTCCCGAGGCAGGTAAAGGTGTCGCAAATTTTGGCACAAATAGTTATCAATAATATAACAAATAAAATATTATTCTTATATTTTTTTATAAAACATTGAAGTTTTTATAAATGTTTTAAACCATGATAGACTTTCTATCACATAATAATATTTTAGATATAAATTTTTTAAATTTACGCGATTTTATTCAGGAAGACTGAAGAAGTCATTTTAAACCAACACAATATTATTTACACAATCTGCACAAATTTTGCGATTTTTTAAAAAAGTTAGATACAAATTAATTAAAAAATTTTTTATACTACATTCATATTAAAAATTTTTTTAAATGTCAGGATATTTATTTAAATGCTTCAAAAAGCGATTTTTTTGCGTGGAGTTTTTTAATTTTATTTTTGACAAGATTTTTACGGAGTTTCTTTTTATACTATGCAATAAGGTAAAATAACAAAAAAGTTCACAGATAAAAACTTACCTCTGACCAAACTTTTTCTTCCAGAAATAGTTACCGCTTGTCATACACCATAATTGCTTGCATGTAACATAAAAATTTATGCAGTCTTCGATTCTGAAATTCTCGCTTTCCAAAATTGAAAAGATGATTTCTATAGGTAAACTTTTTATTGTAGCCATTATTATTGAAAAAATATAGCACAATGCACAATACACAGAAAAAAAACTTGTAATTTCTCGTTTTTAACGAATCAATTGATATTATATGCACTAACTCCGTTTGGTAGAGGACACGAAGCTTGCTCTGCCATAGACATTTGTAGAATGAGAACTGTCTACGTTTGATGTGGTTACTAATGCTAATGGAATGAAGAGAGAGAGAGAGAGAGAGAGAGAGAGAGAGAGAGAGAGAGAAATTTTTCTTTGACTCGACCTGGCTTAATTGGTTTTTGGCTGCGTTCCTTTTTCTTTAGAAGAAAAAGAATTCGGCATTTTCAAAACGGTCTGTTCTTCCAGTCTCGTACAATAGCTTGCATTATGGATCTGTGGCCTAAACTAATGAACTTGGTGCCGCAGCGAATTCTATGCTATTAGTATTTTTTTGTTAATAATCTCTTAGGGGCTGCGCACAATAAGAGGAATAAGAAACAGGGAATAGAGAATAGAATTAACAAGAACAGGGAATAGGGAACCGTTCAATACAGAACATCCTCTATTTTTTAAAATTAAGCAATTGGCGACAGCAATTCTGGTTAAATTTTATGTATTTTCTGATTTCCAATTTTTCAAATAATTTGTAGTTAAAAAATTGCAGTCTAAGCAGCGTTATCTAAATAACTTTCCTAATCATCGAATATCAAAATATTAATTGATTAATAAAAATGTTATAAAGTTTTTGTCAACTTTTCAGCATATTAAGAAAATCCTGATAATTTTATATAAATTTATGGCATTTTATATAAAGAGGAAGAACAACTTCAAATGAAAAAACGTGACTTGAAATGTTATCGAAACACTGCGAAATAATTAAATCACTTTCTTGTCACACGCTATCTTTTATTATCACATTATATGATACTGTCACTAATGTTTAAAACTTAAACTCTTATAATCATCGCAATCTTTTATCGCGAACTTTTGTGAGTGGTCGCTTGCGAGAAAATATAGATGGAGAATATTATATAAGTTGTAAAAAATAAAAATATAATATTCATATTTTGTGCATTGTTTACTTTGAATGCATTCGGAAAGTCACAAAGTTTTCGGCCCGAAATATCTTCTAAAGATATGAATTCTTTCATTCTTTTGTCATAAAGCTTTTTTTTCTTTCTTTTATTCAACGAAAAGTGGTACATCATCTCTAACGCCATTGTTTTGTTTAAAAAAAACATGTTCTCTCTCTTTCTTCTTTTCTTCCTCTCTCGTTCTCCCTATTGTTTAATCTTTTATATTTCTTTTGTTCTCTCTGTCTTTCTGATCCTCTTCCTCGTACTTTTTGAAGAAATAAATTCAATCCTTTATCACGATAATGATATAATCGCGTTTGTGTCTTCAACGGGCAACATCCGGTATGGTATAATTAGAAAATCTTTTTTTAAATATTAATAATAAAATCCTCTCTCTTCTGCGCGCGCGTGCATCATTTTACAATTGACTCGTAACTCATTTCAAAAGATATCGGATGACGTTAAACAAAAGCAATTCGCTACACTTTAACCAGAAATTCGTCTAAATACTGAATGTATGGAATAATAGAATAATAGAAGGACCTCGGTTTTGTTGGTTTTCAAAATTCCAAAATAATGATTAAGGGCCGGTTGTTCCAACTTCTTGGTAAATTTTACCCAACAGATAGTATATCTTCATCTCTTTATAAATAAGTAAGTTTAAAAAAAAAGACGAACATATGCTACCTGTCCGGTAAAAACCAGGTTTTTCAAGATTTATCTGGGAAATACGAATAGCGCGCGCGCGTTCGTTAGATACAAGATTACAGGATAATTTAAAGTGATAAACTTCTTTCTGTAAAAATAATCGATAATTTATTTTACAGCTCGACATCTTGCTTTGACATGGTTGACTCATTTACAACAATTCCTTCATTTATTTTTTCGCTAGTTTTTTTCGCACTCTTTAATTTATTATATCGTTCAATTTCTCGACAATTTAAATATTTATTAAAACTTAGAACGCGCAGTAAAACGATCGAATTGCAGGATAGAATAATTAAAAGATAAGTTTCACGATACATTAATCGTTTAATAAGTGATTAATACAATATTTATATTAAAATGCTTGCTTAATTTAATATTTTGCTTAAATATATATACATATGTATCATAGTACATAAACTATTTTGGCAATACTTAAAATTAAATATATTTCTTCCGACTTTTTATTGCTCTTACACTTATAATAATTCGAGTCAAAAAAGAGCAACAAAATAATTCAATCGCAGAATGGAATAATTAAAATAATAGTATGATCAGCGATACATCAGTCTATTAATAAGAAATTAATCTGTACTTAAAAATGTTAGTATAATTTTATATTCCGCATACATATATGTATATATACATATATGTATATCATATTATGTAAAATATTTCGGCATACTTAGAGACAAATACATTATATTACATATATTACATATACACATATATTACATTCGATATTTTATTGTTCAAAGATCTAACTATAATTCGGATTTAAAACACGTTTTAAAACGATCGAGTCAAAGGATCGAGTAATTAAAATTAAGATAACTCCGCGATATATTATTTAACAAATAAATTAATATATGCTTTGTAATTTTTGCATTATTATATATTCCGCATACGTATATATTTATGTATAATGTATATGCGAATCTATTGAATCAAATTTATAATCTTCAAGAAAATCAGACCTGGTTTGGTAAATAATAAATAAGCATCTTCGAAGCGTAAAAAAACAGTAATTCTTTAAGAATATGAAAATTGCATATTCTAAAGGAGAAGTTATATAATAACTTATCGTTTTGCAAATATTCAAATTTTTATACTTTAAATATACGCCTGAATCGATGACATTTGACAAAGAAAGCTATATATATAAAAATCAGATGAGGAAACAAAATAATGGTTTAAAAACAAAGCTGTGCAAACTTTAAAAGATAATAAAGATAGAGATATTATGCATTTCAATAAGTGATAAACAATATCTTAAATATGTATATTTACTTGTCATTTTAAATAGATTTTATAAACAAACATTATAAATAATATAAAGTCGACACAAAGATGTTTAATCGTTGACTCCCTCCTCAATCTAATATAATTAAAGTTTCGTTTACTCGCAGTTTTGTGGCATTAAGAAGGATCTATTGTGACTTTTATTGGAGCTTCTATTTATAAGTTATAAAATGAAGCTTAAGCCATAATAAGACATTTACTAACTAAAGTAAAGTAATAGATAATTCTACGTTCGATATCGATCTGTTCTTTTATTCATACTTTTTGAAAAATTTGACGGAATTACCACTTGTGAGCAAGACGTATCAATTTTTATCTGAAATTAAATAAAAAATCATCAAAATTATATGTATATAAATAATTACTTTTTAATTTTGAAGATATCTTTTATTGTTAGTCGAATAAAAGTTGTCATTTTCTTATATCAGAAATCTTCAGATTAGATTGATTTTCTATACAATTACTATAGTATTATATTTCCGTATTTTCTATGCAATTCTTGTATAAACAATAAAGAAACATGCTCATGTACATATGTGCAATGGGGCAAAGGAGGCTTAATTGCTATTGTATAAATTATACTTATAAAATTCTCTAAAATTCATAAAAATACTATAAAAGTTAAAATTAAAAATAATAGAAAAATTTCGACTTGAATAATTAAAAACAATTATACAATTAAAATATGTTTTTTATTTTTATATCGCTAGTAAATTAATCAACAGGGTAGTTAAATTAATCGACCACACTAGCCAATGAATTTGTCTAAGTTATTACTTTATCGATTATATGGTTGTGGTCTTTATAAAGCATAACTTGAAATTATTAATTACAAATTTAGAGTTAAGAGGTAAGAGCAGTCGCCCGGAAAGCGAAAGACTCGGGTTCGATTCCCGATTCAGCGACTTTCGGACCAATATTTTTCTCACTTATGAAAAATTTGTAATTAATAATTTCAAGTTATGCTTTATAAAGACCACAACCATATGGTCGATAAAGTAATAACTTAGACAAATTCATTGGCTAATGTGGTCGATTAATTTAACTACCCTATACAATTAAAATTGTAATAAATAAAAAAATTATTTCATGAAGATATCTTTATAATACTTCATAAACATACGATACACATAATGCAACATTTTTCTCATAAATTTTATACCTTTTTCACAGAACAGCAGAAGTGATGATATATTTCCGTATTCATCAAATAGGATGGCTCATAATCAAAACATTCAATCAACCTAAAAACAGAAAATAATTTAGCTAATTTTCGAGAACTATATTTTAAAAAAATTGTACGACGCCACGTATTACATATTTAAATCAAATTGGAAAAAAATATTCTGTCCTCCCTTTCTCTCTCTATCTTTCTCCTACTCTCTCTTTCTTTTCTTTTTCTTTTTAATTTTAAATTGTGTTAAAAGCAATTAAATTTTATTTTTATGAACTTATATTAGATTCAAAAGTTATTGTTTAAATATAAACATAATACAGAATGCATTTAAAGATGCTGAAAAGCGCATTTAGTAATAATGTCACTTTAATGATGATCCTAGAAGATAATATACATATTGTTACGTCCGCGGAACCGATTCCGCGAGAGATCGCTAAGACCGCAACGCGTAACGCCGTTCAACCGCGTGAAAAATGAATTGACTCTCGTACGAAAGAAAGAACCTTTAATATGGCGAGCCAATACACGAGGACAATCAAATATAAAAGGAATTGCATGTAATATGCGAATATTCTCGAAAAACGTCTGTCCTTGATAGCCGCGGTACTCAGACTCAGCAGAAGACAGCTGCTGACAAACAACCCATAGCGACGCCTTGACAACGCGATGTTCCTCGATCTCACGGAAGACTCGATGATCTTAGACGGATACAGGGACGTATAGAAATACGAACGTAGTACGGACGTAACAATATATTAAACATATGCTTCTTTTATAAAATTTATAATATCTAATACATAATTGATTTTATAACTGATGTGGAATATTGAATAAAAAATAAATTATTCTTATATTTTTCATAGAACTTTGAAGTTTTCAAAAAACTTTTAAATTAGAATAATCTTCGTATCATCTATTAGCTATAAATTTTTTTAATTTATGCAAGAATTTAGAGAAATTGAATAAGCAATGTTAAAAACAACTTAATATTTTTATTTTTTTCCAAATTTTGAATGTACTAGGTACGAATAAAAATTGTAAAATTTCTGGAATTATGTTTCGAAATTTTCAAAATGCCAAGAGATTGTTTCGAATACTTAAAAAGGCGAATAAGACAAATCTTATGCATGAAATCTTTTGAATTGATTTTTGGTCAAATATTTTAGGAAGTTCCTTATTTTGAGCCAATATCAAGTAAAATAAACACAAAAGTTAATAGATAAAAAACTCACCTTTTCTTTTTTATGAAAATGTTATTATCGATTATGCACTGAAATTTCTTGCATGTGTATCTAAAATTATAAATGTCTATGGGATTAATATCTTTGTTTTCCAGAATTGTCAAAATTATCTCATAAGGCAAATCCAATATCGTAGCCATATTATTATTGCGGAAAAAATCTAGCAAAATACAAAAGAAGAACTTGCAGTTTTAGTTGTAATTAACGAATCTGTTTTGCTTAAGCCATTTGATAAAGCGCACGAGGTTTACTGCACAACGTGGCGGCGTCAACTGAGCACTATAATGCTTGGATGAATACAAAAGAAAGAAGAAAAAAAGATGCGAAAATATATATATATCTTTCTCTCTCATTCGAGTTCACAACGATCTTGGATTCGAATTTAATTTTGATTATAAATTGAGAATTAAGAAGGCTATAGGAGCCGTACGCGGTTTTCGGTGCGTTGATTCCAACGAAATTTTTAATTTTTCGTTGGAATTAAATACTTGTGCACGGGACACGAATTTTTTTACTTGGTATACTGCCAAGATTTTTTCGGAATAATTTCGACTCGAGATTTTTAATTCCGTTCCCCTCTGACCCCCCCCTCCATTTATTATAGAAGGAGCTTTTATATTCTTAATATTTAGATTACGTCGGCTGAAAAAGACGTTTACAAATAGTTATTTAAAAAAACCGAATGAGAAAAATATTGTTTCGAAGGGTCTGAATAGCTTAGAGGTAAGAGCAGTCGCCCGGCAAGCGAAAGACTCGGGTTCGATTCCCGATTCAACGACTTTCGGACCAATATTTTTTCTCGCTTATATTTCATTGGGGGGGGGGGGGGGGGGTCAGAGGGGAACGTCGAAATTAAAAATCTCGAGTCGAGATTATTCCGAAAAAATCTTGGCAGTATACCAAGTAAAAAAATTCGTGCCCCGTGCACAAGTATTTAATTCCAACGAAAAATTAAAAATTTCGTTGGAATTAACGCACCGAAAACCGCGTACGGCTCCTATAGTCTTCTTAATTCTCAATTTATATTTATTATAGAAGGACCCTTTATATTCTTAATATTTAATTTTGATTATTCCCACTTTTTTAGAGGGAAACATAAATTATTTATTTTCTCTGTGCATTCTTCACATCTCGTAGAATTATCTATATTATAAATTATTATCTATATGTATAAAACTAACACTGTTTTATGCTCGTAATGAATTCTATGAGATTTATAGAGCCTAGTTAATTTCTTTCTGTTGATACTTTTTAGCGTTATTCTTATTTCTGTACAAAAGTAATAATAATCTGCCTTTTTAATTTAGTTAAAATTAGATAATTAAAATTAATTAAAATTAAGTAAAAAAAATGTTACCTTTTCTAAATCTAATATTTATCTACATCTATCAAAACTAATTCAATTATCTTATTTTTAACATGTAACAAATTAAAAATTTTTTAATAATTATAGTTATTACAGTAATTTAAAATTTGGCTTCCGTTTCCGGTGTCAGGAGTGACAGTTGTGTGTAAGATCGGTGTGAGTTTTGAGAGTGCAGAAAGAGAGGAATTAAAGAGAGAAAAGAGTGAGGGTGTGGTAGGAGCGAAAGAAGGAAGTGAGTAAATGCAGAGAAAATGTAGGCAGAGATAGAGAATAGATTAAAAACGTTAAAACAGAAGATAGAAATTGAAACGGTAGATGAGTCAGCAATAAGGAGGATAAGTAAAGATAGGGGGGAGAAGTGGGCGGGTGATAGAGAGAGAAGTAGACATGGTAGGAATAGACAGAGAGAGCGAAAGTCCCTAGAGAGAGGAAGCAATAGGTAGGTGGCGCAAGAGACAAGTAGCAGATAGAGATACTATAGTATCCCTAGTAACAGGTGGCGCGTGGGTAAAGACAAGCATAGAATTAGAAGATCTGAGAGGGAAAATGAGTGAGGTAACTAAAATAAAAGGGGAAGGTATCAAAGAGAGAAGAGGAAGTACAGGGACAATAGATGAATTACTAAAAAGAAAAAGAGAAGAATCAGAGGAAAAAGAATTTAAAGGGACAATTAAAAAAGTTCAAAAGGAAGCAAATACGAAGAGAGAAGGGGGGGATATGAATATAATATTAAAAGAAATTAGGGAATTAAGAGAAGAGGGAAGGGTAGGAAGAGAAGAACTAAAGGAGGGGCTGGGTGGTATAAGGAAGGAAATAGAGATAGTGAAAAAAGAAATGAGGTCAAAAGAGGAAAAATGGGAGAGGGAAAGGGAGGAGATGAAAGAAAGGATTAGCAAATTAGAAAAGAGTTTAGAAGAGGGAAGAAACGGGAGAAAGTTTGAAGAGAGGGTTAGAAGTCTAGAAGAGAAGGGTGAGAGGGAGGAAAGACAGATGAGAAGGAAAAATTTGATATGTAAGGGGGTAAGAGGAGAAAAAGGGAAAGTAAAAGAAAATATAGAGGAGATTTGTAAGAAAATGGGAGCAGAAGTAGAAATTGAAAGTGTTAAAGAGATAAGGGCAGGGAATGAAGAAAAAGGGAAGATGGTGTTAATTAAGTTAAAGTCGGAGGAGGATAGGAAGAAAATTTTAGAAAATAAGAGAAGTTTAAAATGGAAAGAGATATGGATAGAGGAAGACTTAACTTTTAAGGAAAGAAAAACGAAATGGAGGTTGAGACAGATAGCAGAGGAGGAGGGGAGAAGAGGAGAAAAAGTAAAGATAGGATACGGAAAAATATGGATCGGAAATGAATTATGGTTTTGGAATGAGGAATCAGAGGAATTAAGAGATGGAAAAGGGAGAAGGAGGGAAGAGATAGTAGAAAAGAAAAAGGGCAAGGAGGAGGAAGGAGGGGGCATGTGAGAAGGAAGGAGAAAGAGTTAAGAGAATATAACGATTGTGGGAGGGAAGGGGGGCAGGAAAATGGGAGAAGAGGAGAATGGGGGGGGGAACAGAAGGAAGAGGAGGAGAGAAATGAAGGGGATGGAGTATATAAAATAGCTTTTTGGAATGTGGCAGGATTAGGAAATAAAGATAAGGAATTTTGGAGGGGACTAGAGGAGTGGGACGTAATAGTTTTATGTGAAACTTGGATAGATAAGAAGAATTGGGAGAGGATTGAAACAATGTTACCAAAGAAATATGTATGGGTGGTCCAGTGGGCAGGGAGAAAAAACAGGAAAGGTAGAGCAATAGGAGGAATGATTGTAGGAATTCGGACAGGGATAAAAATAGAAAGAGAAAAGGAGATGGAAAATAAAGAGGGGTTGTTAGCTGTGAGAGTGTGGTTGGGGGAAGAAGAGTGGAGGGTGATAGGGGTATATATAAATAACGATATAGAGGAGAAATTAGAGAATTTAAGAGAATGGACAGAGGAAAGGGGAGAAAATAGAAGGATGTTAATAGGAGGAGATTTTAATGCGTGGACAGGGAACGAAGGGAGGAAGGTGGAGGAAAAAGAGGAAGAGGAGGGAAGGAGATCGAAGGATAAAAAAATAAATAGAGAAGGAAGAAAATTTTGTAGATTTCTAGACGAACAGAGATGGTCTATTTTTAATGGGAATACTAGAGGAGATGAGGAAGGAGAGTGGACATATATAGGAGAAAGAGGGAATTCAGTGATCGATTATGTAATAGGGAATGATAGGACTTGGGATAAAATAAGGGATTTTAAGGTGGAAGATAAGATAGATTCGGATCATAGGCCTGTGACAGTATGGATAGGAAGGGGAAAAAATAGTAAAAGAGAAAATAAGATAAGAAAGAAAGTAAATAGAGGAATATGGACAGAGGATGGGAAGAAAGCATTTAGGGAGGCTTTTGGACAGAGGCCAAGAGAAGAGGGGGAAGTAGAGAAAGAATGGAAAGTTTTAAAGGAGGGACTTGAGAGAGCACTGAAGAAAGTAGAGGAAAATAGAAAAGAAGGGAGGGAAAGAGGTTGGTGGGATAAGGAGTGTAGAGAGAAAAAGAAAAAGGTTAGAAGAGAGTTTAGGAGATGGAGTAAAGAAGGGGGAACGGGGAAGAGACACAAGGAGAAAAAACGGGAATATAAAATTATGTGTGAAGAAAAGAAAAAAGAGGAATTAGAAAGATGGGAGAAAGAAATAAGAGAGATTAAAACGAAGAGTCAAATATGGAAGGTTGTAAATAAAGAGAGATAAAAGAGAAAAAGGGTAAATAAAGGTATAAGAATAGAAGAATGGGACGGATATTTTAGGGGGTTGTTAGGAGGGGTAGAATGGAAGATAGTCTGGGGCAAGGGAAGAAATGAGGGAAATGACGGAGAGGAAGAGTTAACAAAAGAAGAATTGATAAGGGTAATAAAAAAGGTAAAAGATGGAAAAGCAATGGGAGGGGATGGAATAATGAATGAGGTATGGAAATATGGAGGAGAGGAAATAATAGAAGGATTATGGGAAGTATGTAAGAAAGTATGGAGAGGGGGAGGATGGCCAAACGATTGGAGAGAGGGAGATATAGTGCCTATTGTTAAGAAAGGAAAGGGGGAGAAGGTAGAAGAATATAGGGGATAACATTAATACAGACAGCATATAGAATATATGCAACAGTATTAGCAGAAAGACTAAAGGAGGAAATAGAAAGGAAAATGTTACTGCCACCAAGTCAAGCCGGTTTTAGAAAGGGGATGGGGACGATTGATAATATATATGTACTAAATTATTTAATAAACAGGCAGATAGATAAAAAGGGTGATAAAATAGTGGTGTTATTTGTGGGGATCTATATTGAGGGGATCTGGCTAGAGCGTGCTGGGAAGAGATGAGGAAAAAGGCAAGAAGGGGATGAGAAGAAGAAAGAAAAGAGTTTTTTGAAAAAAGGGGGTTGATAATAAAAAAGGTGGAGGAAATGAAGGAAACGGGACAGTTGAGGAGTGAAGAAATATGGAAGACGGAAAGGAAAATGCAAAGGGAGGAAAGATGGGAAAGAATAAAGAATTCGAGATCAAATGGGTGGTATCAGATAATTAAGGGAGAAGTAATACCAAAATATTTGAAATATGGGTGGGGAGAGACTAGATGGCAGAGAATAGCCAGATTTAGATTAGGAAACGGAATAAGAGAGAGAAGATATTGAGAAGAGGAAGAAAAGAGAAAGTGTAGAACATGTGGATGGGCTATGGAAACATAGGAACATGTATGGGAGGAATGCGTAGTAAAGTAAGTAGGAAGTACATGGAGAGAGAAGGTGAGTGAGATTTTAGGAGAGGAAGGTGAAGGGGAAGAATGGTTAAAAGAGTTGGAAAGGATAAGAGAGAATGAAGGCATGAGTAAAAGGTTGGATGAGGAATTTTTGTAAACGGAAACGGAAGTCCACTTAGGGATTAATTTTAGGGAAGAGGCGTGTGTGTGTACATAGGATAGGTAGGAGGCGTTTATGCGAGCGAGCGAGAGGCGAGTAATAGCGATTGCGTTACAGCGATTATTTTTGTATTACTTTTGTAAAATTTTGTATAGTAAGGGCTTTTAGTTTATTATTGTGTTTATTGTATTTTTATTTGTATTTTGTATTTTTTTATTCTTTTTATTTACGCATAGGGAAGTTTTGTATAGAAGTAAATCCCACTCTGTAAACTCCTTGGAGATACAATAAATATATCTATCTATCTATCTATCTATCTATCTATCTATCTATCTATCTATCAGTAATTTAAAATTTAAAATATTTCCTATATAAAAACAAATATAATGATACATATATCACATCAAAAGTAATCCACGAATACTATTTCAATATATACCCTTGGTAGCATAAAAAATAATTACAACATTTTATTTCCATGCATATTTTAAGATTTTTTTTAAACCGTAATTATACACTACATATAAGCACACTAATATTGTGAAAAGTACTATTAATTGACTATAAATTAAAAGTTGAAATATAAAAGAACAATGATATTTTATATTTAATGTAGGCGGGGTGGCTGAGGGGCGATTAATAGCCGATCCGCCGGTCAGGTTGGTCGTTCCGTGATATCTCCTCAATTTAGATCGTCGGGAAAGGATAGGATAGTTATATGTATAACATTCTATTCAATATATTAATAATGTTTATTGCGAACTCTTGAAGCGTTGGTCTTCCTCGGTCGATACTCTTCGGAAGGTCGTAGCTCGTAATTACGAGAGCGCGATAAAGTGAGTGTATGTAAGAGCGCGTGTATGTGAGAGAGCCTCGATCGCCGAGGAGGAGATATATATATATATATCCGTATGAATCTTTGCGCTAAAAATCTCCCTTCCCGGAAACAACGGGCCAATCATAGCATTCGGGTTTCGGTTCCCGAAAAGAGTATATCGCTCTCGGAGAGCCGTTGGAAAATGATAGGATCAACGATATAAATATACTTAAACTGTCGTACATAAAAAGAGTAAATAAATAACAATAGGCGACCGGAGTGTCGTTCGTTATTTCTCGCAGTTTATCAACTCATATAATTCGAATAACTAAACATATATTTTAAAGCCTACAGTTCGGCCATTCTGACTTTTGACCGACCCGGTCAAATAAATACATCGTTTAAACGTTCGTCTAATAAACAGATACAAAAATAAATTAAATACTTAAACTCGATCGTTACAAAAACAATTACTAAACGCTTATATAAGAACGTATCTGGTCTGGCGCTAATATATCCGTATAAGGCCGCTGAATTAATTGAAGGCCGTCGACATCGGCAATAACGTAGCAATTATAATCTAACATTTTTCCCACGACATACGGGCCTTTGTATTTCGGTATTAACTTTTTATTGATTCCGGCCGCTGTCTCGATATCTCGGATCTCTACGTAATCGCCTACGTTATATTTTCGGGCAGCCTTTCTTCTCACATTATACCGTTTCGCGCTTTTACATTGCGCCTCGTCAATTTTTCCGCACGCTTTCTTTCGGAGCGCATCGAAATCTCGCTCTATGTCAAAATTCCGCTCGATCAATTTTCGCAGAAAGTCATTTAATTCTCCTCGCTGTTCCGAACCGAACAATAAGCGAATTGGAGTCTCATCGGTAACGCGACAACTAATATTATTTATTTCAAATTTGGCTTGCTCTAGAACGCGGTCCCATTTAGACGGCGTCTCACATAGTTTAGCCAGCATCGGAGTAAGCATTCGATTGAACCGCTCGCCTTGTCCGTTCGCTCTCGGCGTTTTTACTGCCGTCAATACATGTTTAATTACCTCGGATTTTACATATTCTTCAAACGCTTCGGACAGAGCTCTCGACAGGTCCGGATCTGAAGGTCGCGTTTTCCTTTAATATTTTATTTTTCCGAATCAACGGCTCGAAGACTGCAGGCGCGAAACGCTGAAAAACGCGCGGCGCGTTCGCCAACCCGAATGGTATATTACGCAAATATTCAAACTGTCCCTGCAGCGTGACAAACGATGTATATTTCGTAGGTGACTCGTGCACTTTTACGTGATGGAATCCGTCTTTTCGATCCAAAACCGTGAAATACATCTTGCCCAGCAGGCGGTTGATATTATCGTCTATCAATTCGGTTGGGAAATTATCGCGTATCGTAATTTTATCTAATTCACGCATAGCCGGCAACTACCGTCTTTTTTTCCCTCCAGGACGATCGGACTCGCATAGGGCGAATTACTCGGGCAAATAATCGTTTCCCTCAACAAGTCGTCCAATGTTTCGCGCAAAATCTCTTTATCCGCGAACGACAATCCGCGCGGGCGCGAACCCATCGGTTGCTCGTGCTTGAGCGCGATAACCATCTCAGAGTCGGGTACTTTTTTTTCCTCTCGCAGACTTTCGAGATAGCGCGATTTATGCGCTTCGCAAATTTGAGTCGACGCATTCACACCGATAGCTGGGTTGATTTTTAATTTGCCACATGAACTAATTAAATCATCGCTATAATTGATGTGCATTAGCGAGTTTTTGGCGCGTGCTTCCTCGATACCCGATATCTTAACCATTTCCCCGAAAGTTACGTACAGCCGTGGATTATCTAAACAATCTCTTCCGAGAAGAACGTCAAACGCCATAGCATCACTCGGCACCGCGTAAAATCTCATTAATTTGTACGCCGCCGATCTCTAAGCGATCAAAAACATTCCGTAAATTTTCAATCGCGAGCCATTAATCCCGCAAAACGGATATTCGTTTTCTACTTCGAGGCACGCCTTACACGAAATCGCATCGCTTCGCACGAGACTAATGGGCGATCCCGAGTCGATCATCGCATCGACAATGTACGTGCGATTTTCGCTCGCATCTTCAAGCGTAATTTTCACGCGCGTCATGTACGGTTTCAGCAAATCGACCGAACTCACGATATTCATCGATACGGTTCGCGCAACATCTCTCGCCGCTTCCGACACAGAGACCTGACCTCGCTTTGAGCACTCTCTCGCTAGATGCTCCGTCGACCCGCACACAAAACACGCTCTTTTTGCCGGCGCCCGCTCGCACTGTGTCGCGATATGCCCCGTCTCGTGACAACGATAGCACTTCGTCGTCCTCGCTGCCGTCGCCTCTGTTCTCCTGCCGCCGGTCACCTTCGGTCCGTCCTTCCTCGCCCCGACGTCGCTCGATCGTCCTTCCTCCGGTTGAACTTTCTCGAACGTCTTTAATAATTCGGTTCCCGTTCGGAAGTTCATCAAGCGTGCCTGGTTTCGTAGTCGCAAATTCGTCACACCCTCGACAAGGTAATCAAGAATCTCGTCCTCGGCAATCGGTATACGGTTGGCCAGAATCATTTTGTCGTGATAGTAGTCGCAAAATGATTCGCCTCCTTTGCAGACTCGAGACTCAAATTCTCTCCTCAGTGCCAGTTTGCCCGGACGCAAGTCGAACATTTGCTACATCTCCTTGAGCAACTCTTCCGCACTCAGCGCCAGGTATTCGGCCCGCGAATGGAACCATGATAGCGCGCGCCCCCTCAATCGCGAGCTAATCAGTATTCGCGTTGAGTTCTCGTCCAGGTTGTAAGATTGCCTCAACAGCTGCAGTTGTTGCTTCCACCTCCAAAAAGCGTTGTCGGTTCCGTCGAATTCGGGCAGCAGCTCCCTGATATTTCTGACGCCGCCCGACGCCAGTGTCACGCTGCTTTCCGTCGCCGCGTTTGTCGATGCGGGAGTAGGGTTGTGCACACAAAACGCATAATCGATTAATCGACTTTTCGATTAATCGATTATGCGGAACTGGATAATCGATTATATCGATTAATCGGTCTGCTATAATCGGTTATAATCGATTATAGTCGAATATTTCCCTAATTATGAAAAAAGTGAGAATACGCATATCAAGTCTTTGGAATAAAGAAAAAATGAGTATTATTAGATAAGGCGAAGAGGATTGCTTGAAGAAAAATCCTTAATATAATGAAACAAATATGTATGACTAGAAAATCATTTGATTTATATATATTGATATAACTTTCTTATCTAAAGTAACTTACAAATACATTTTATATTACTCAAATATATCATATCACATTAATATAACATTATTTTCTAAGACTAGAAACTGTTTAAAATGCTCACTTAAATCACATGTTACATCAGATAATTAAACAATAAACAAATCTTTGGTTATGAATAAATAAAATAATTTAGTTTTTACTAAACTTTGAACCAACACTCTTCGTCAATTGACCTTAAAAAAACTAATTCATCCAAGCGCTTTCCTAGCAGCCTGCTACGGAATTGGCTCAAAATGATACCAGCGTGAGAGAACAGTCTCTCGCAAGGTGTTGATGTAGCAACAATGGGAAGAACATCACAAGCAACTTGATAATATGTTCCTTTAATGGACTCCAATTCAATTATAGGATTCGTCACTTTTCTGCGATCACAGTTGGGTAAATCCAAATAGCGTGATAGTTCACTAGGCGTTCCAATGGGTGGAGGTCAACTTTGACGTGTTTGTCGGTTGGCACGCACTTCAGTGTCTAAGCTGTTCCACAAGTCATCGTCATTCATTGAAGATTCAGGTGAAGGCAAAGCATCAGCGTTCTCGCACATCTCGTTAGCAGCATTCGCATTTTCACCCTCATTAATTCGCCTGAAAATGCATGTGGAGTTGTAGTCGAAATTTTATTTGGAATGCATAAATATATAATTAAATAAAATAGAATGTTCACAAATAATTAGTTATAATTTTACAGTTTATCACTCACTTGTGTATGAAACAGCATCAGCAACAGCACGAATATGAGAGAACGGAAGTTTCTTGAATCTCGGATCTATCAAGGTTGCCACCGCATAAGTCTTTATGAACTCAATCTTGCCAAAGTGATGTCTTATATCTAGGAGAAGTTGCTCTTTTAAATTGAACCCAATAGGGCTTGCAGCGGAGAAATTTTGAATTTTCTATGGAAAGAGGAATTTTCTGTTTGAGAAACAAAATAAATGCGTATAATTTGCTCACTCAGTGGTACCGATAATGTCAAGCTGATACATTATCAATAAATATGAATGAGCTAAATATGAATCAAGAAAATTAATTTTATAAGACCACCTAATCAAATACTCGAAATGATAATCTCGCGCACATATTCAGAATATGAGTTTACATCGGAATCTTTCAAACATAAATACAGGAAGCGAAAATTGATCTCAGTACCTTCTTCATCAGATTTACGAGTGGGATAACTTTGCTGATTGAAACGGTTTTTTCCGTACTAACTTCGGCAGTAGCTTGAGCTAGAGGTTTTAAGAGGTCCCGCACCTCTATTAACGTTTCGAGTTCCTCGATAGTTAGCATGTTGGGAGGTTTTTTTCTTGCTGATTTTTCTCTCTGTACCTTCATAATTGCTCGAGCGACGAAGTCAGAAAGTTGAAGGAAACGTTCAACCATCTCATATGCAGAGTTCCAGCGCGTGCGACACTCTTGAATCAATTTCAGAGCTTTATTTTCTTTCTCATTGGCACCCTCCATTTGAATCTTCATTAATTCAGAAGTGACTATTTCGCTATGTTTAAAGAAAGTGACAATTTTCTTAACTTTTCTCAAGAGATCTGCGAGCAATACCCCTAATTAATAAGAGATCTTATATTATTTTATTTTATATTATTTAAATTATTCATTTTTAAAAATTATCAGTATAAAAAGTATTGAAAAATCTTTATTTTATGGTAATGTGCTACGTGTACAGCGGAATACCTGAGATATTATTGCAAGAACCAGATGTTTGCATTCCTCTCGCCTCCACTGTGATGTCTTCTTCATCATCAATGTCTAACTCCCGCTCGGGTACATCAGGATCCACTTCAGAATCTTCAATTTCTGATGGACGAGTTTTTTTATCATACAGACCAATAGCTTTAGTTCCTATCAAGTTCAGTATATGACCGAAACACGGGATGTGTTTGGTCTCCCAAAAAACGGCTTTGACAGCACCCTTTATGTTCTGCCCTCCATCGGTTACAGCTGCTATAACTTTTTCAGAATTCATATTCCATTCGTTGCAGCAGGTTTCAATTACCTCTTTTAGATTTTCTATTGTCTTTCGTCCTGTCAAGAGCTTTGCCGTCAATTCAATGGAACGCATTTGGGATTCTGAAATACAAAAAATAAGAATAAAAATTGCGCGAGAAAAAAATTTAAACTGGTGGCAGCTAACCTTTTACAAAATAAAGCCAATACATTTGAGGAGAAGAACTAACCTTTCATAAAATGAGCTGTAATTCCCAAAAAACTTTGGACAGTATGCTTATTTGTCCAAATATCGAGAGTCAAGGTGACATTTTCAATCTTTCCCAATTCTTCTTTGATAAGATCGCGAAGTTTCACATACTTTTTATGTAGTGCTTTTGTTGTTGTATTTTCACAAGGCACGCGGTAACGAGGATTCAGGCGCTTGCAGAACACACGGAAACCCGTTCTTTCAGGAGTTCGAAGCGGCATGTTATCGTGAACAATCATAAATAACATAGCGTCTGTAACCTCCTTATATCTCGTTCCACCTTCTGAAAGAAATAAGGAAAAATCTTACAACCATAAAATGATGCCAGTACTCAGTACTTTGAACTCAACAATCATCACGAAACACACATGCGCGCGCAAACACACGCACTTACATACATATTTACACACACACGCACGTGCAGCAAAAGTTTACTAGATGTTTGCAAATAATCTTGGAAAGAATTCATTTCATTCCAACTATCCTCGAGTGTCCCACGACGTGCCATGCATTTATCTGATTGAGGTTTACTAGTAGAAGCAGATTGCGTATCACTCTGATACATCTCGCCGGCATTCTATTAACAATGGGTGCGTTCCGTTTCTCGCATGATGCGCATAGGAGCGCACGAGATCGTTCCGTTTCAGTCCATGCGCAGTTCATGAGCGCATGGACTGAAACGGAACGATCTCGTGCGCTCCTATGCGCATCATGCGAGAAACGGAATGCACCCATTGTTAATAGAATGCCGGCGAGATGTATCAGAGTGATACGCAATCTGCTTCTACTAGTAAACCTCAATCAGATAAATGCATGGCACGTCGTGGGACACTCGAGGATAGTTGGAATGAAATGAATTCTTTCCAAGATTATTTGCAAACATCTAGTAAACTTTTGCTGCACGTGCGTGTGTGTGTAAATATGTATGTAAGTGCGTGTGTTTGCGCGCGCATGTGTGTTTCGTGATGATTGTTGAGTTCAAAGTACTGAGTACTGGCATCATTTTATGGTTGTAAGATTTTTCCTTATTTCTTTCAGAAGGTGGAACGAGATATAAGGAGGTTACAGACGCTATGTTATTTATGATTGTTCACGATAACATGCCGCTTCGAACTCCTGAAAGAACGGGTTTCCGTGTGTTCTGCAAGCGCCTGAATCCTCGTTACCGCGTGCCTTGTGAAAATACAACAACAAAAGCACTACATAAAAAGTATGTGAAACTTCGCGATAGGGTAGGGAACGGTCTCTCACCACAACGCCGCGCCATGTTGCGCCGCGCATGAGAGCGCACGAGCTGCCTCAGCTCCCGAGGTGGTGTAGTCCATGCGTGGTTCATGCGCGAGAGTTATGGCGGGAAGGAGACTGTCTGCAAAGTTTGCTATAAGTTATAGGAATTTGTTATTCCGAAATTCATAACAAATGGCCTTGAAGAAGCTAGAAATTTATGTTAATGATGAATTGTGGGTGCTTGACGTGTCCGATACTGAATTCCAGGCGGCATCAAGCGGCGGTAAGTATTAATATCGTGAGATGTTTTGATTTTAACCTCAAACTTCAAGATTCCTTAAAATACAGTAGTGTATATTAATTTAATATTCAAGTTAGTAATATTCATTTAATATTTTCACATTAGGGATTGCGTTTTCTATTTATGTGAGACAGATTTAAATTCATACCTAGAACGTTGAATTCCAATTGAAGTATTGTTTATGTGGAATAGCACTCACTCTTTGTAGAATGCCTTTGTAGAACCCTGAGTAATTGATGTCTTATTTTACTCTGACAGATCAGAAAGTCATCAAGTTTTTGGTGGCCCGAGAAAGTGAGAGACGGAGTCTGGCGCTAATTAATGAAGAACTACAAGCTGACGAACCAGGAGAGCCTGCAAATGCATCTCAAGTAAACGAAGCCAGGAAAGAATCCTTCGTTTGGCCAGATCAGGCAGTTCTTTTGTTTTTGGAGACCTACCGAGATAAAGAGCCTGATTTTGCCTCGGGTCTGAAACGCAACAACAAAATATGAATGGAAATTGCCGATGAAATGAAGAAGGCAAAGTACTGCTGCTCAGTGTCAAAATAAAATGTCTGGACTGAAAAGAACATACAAAAATATAAGTGACAGCAACAAGAAGTCAGGTAATCATTCAAGTTCTTGGGCCTTTTACTCTGTTATGGATTCAATATTTGGAGAAAAAGCATGGATAGCACCTGCATCAATAGCCAGCAGCGATGGTCCACCCTCTCCAGGCTCTTCATCATCCACTTTATCAGAGAAGTTAGCAGCAGATGAGCCAAAACTGAAGAAAAGACGAGTGGAATCAATTTTGGAATCGTTCATCACAGAAATCAAAGAAGATAAGCAGAAGGAAAGGGAGGACAGAGAACAACAGAGAGCTGAAAGAAGATCAGAAAAGGAAAATAGGTGGAAGCAGATTAGACAAGAGAAGTTGGAAATGCATAAAGACAGAATGCAGCTCCAGCAGTCTCTGGTTGAACTACTCGCTAAAATTGCAGAACGCAAGGAGCCTTAGCTTAGGGATCTAAGACAATTGTCCTCTTATATAGACTGTGTCACTCTAGTCGATGATATTTTATTTAGCTTTTGTGTACATCTCTGAGTTAAGTTTAACGCTGTTTCATATTTCCGATATATTAATTTTTTTATGAGACTACTGCACCACTCAAATTATTCTGTTCCTATATTTTACGTAGCTTCTTATGTGATTGCATACTTAATTTTAGTTTGAATTGGATACGATGTTCCTTTTATATTTTACTATTGAATTAGCAAGACTAATTAGCAAGACTAATTATCAAAACTAATTAGCAAAACTAATTAGAAAGACTAGCACACTAGATGCGATGGGCGATCCAATGAGAACTCTGCTTTTTGGAAAAAACAGAACTCTCATTGGATATCATCGCCCATCGCGTCTAGTGTGTTAGAGCCATAAGAGTGAGAAGTGTTATTTTTGTAACCCTGCAACTTGTTCTTACTGTTCGTATATAAAGTTGCGAATAAATATATGTGCAATAAATAATCAAACATTGATTTTAGATACCTTTATTTCCTTTTTATAATAACACTGTACATATAAACAAACGAGACTGCTTCTGGCTCATTGATCAATTAATTAAAATACATATGGAAGCTATTTCAATTTTATCTTAAATTTTGAATATTAAAAAATTTATGCTTTAAAATCATTTTAATGTGAATGGCCCCAAGCCATTTCACACCTCACAGACACACTTAATTATTTTCATTCCCAAGTCTCATCCTCAATTCATTCATAATCCTCGTTCTCTTTTGGTTACCCAAATCTGCACCTGCTGCTATGACACCAAGAGAAACATTCTCATTGTTAGAACAAACAACATCAACATTGTCATTCTGCAGTATGCAGATGTTGTGCATGACACAGCATGCAATAATAAACTGGTATCTTAGTGATATCAGTGAGAGGCAGACAGTCGAGCAAAATTCGAAATCTCACTTTCAAAAGCCCAAAGGCTCTTTCAATGGCCATGCGAGTAGATGATAAGCAATAATTGAAGTTCTTTTGCCTTGCAGTAAGATGTCCATTATCTCTAAACGGTACCATGACACATGGGTGAACTGTATATGCTGCATCTCCAAGAAGGTGGGAATTCGAGGGAAAATACTCATCTGGCCTCTGGATGAATTCAGCTAAAGGAGAGTTCCTAAAAACTCGTGCATCATGCACAGACCCTGCATGCCCGGCATAGCAATGAGTGAATAGACTCCGAGCATCACACACAGCTTGGAGGTGAATGGCAGGATATTTTTTTCTACAAATATAAGAAACTGCATCTTCTTTAGGAGCTCGTATCTGCATAAAAGAACCATCAACAGCTCCAACGACGCCTGGAAAATCCTTCGCTCTTTGAAATTCTTCGATCAGACGGGTAGCTTCCTCTCCTCTTGGCCATTTGATAAAACGTGGTGCTAGGCAGTGGAGGGCGTAAGTCACACGTCTCACAGCGCGCAATGCAGTAGCCTTTCCCACACCAAATTTGACACATACAGACCTGTGTGTACACAGAACAATAGGGTTAAAGCTGCAATACTATATTGTTTCTTTTAGTGATTTCAACATAATCAAATACATACCGATATGAATCTAGAGTAGCCATGAACCATAACGTTACCATAAATTGCTTCTCTGAAGATATTTGCTTCCTTCCACGAGCATTTGTAGCATTCAAAGCTGGTCTTAGAAGTCTCAAAACCGTTTGAAAGGTCTCTGGAAACACCCTGCAACATAGCCAAAGTCAAACATATGGCAGATCTGCATTTATCAGTCGTTGACGGGAAATACATTCACAAACCTAAAATGTTCTTTAAAAGTTATTCTGGAGTATCCTGGGACAACTCGTTCCACATAATCGGTCAATTTTTCCATCTGAGGAGTTTCACCCCGAGTCTCATTCATCTATCAACATGGCATATAATATACGCATTTCACTTTCTTCGTCACTGGAATCTTCTTCACTGCTGCTAGATAACGAAGAGGTTTCGTCATTATCATCTTCTCCATCAACCTCAACCTGGCTGCAAATAATAACGGAAGATACCACAGAGAGCACATCAGCCGACATCTTATCTGCCATGTCTGTTTACAAACAGCCCAAGCGCGCATGGGTCTGTTCCGTTTCTCTATACGCAGTAAGAGTGATGGGAAAAAGGGAACGAGCCAATGCGCTCATGCGATGCGCTGCGTTTTATACAGTTCATGCGTGAAACGGAACGCACCAATGATAAGCAAGAGATGCATTTTAAATTCAAGAATGTGACCGAGCAAAACTTCGACTCGTCATCAAATCGATCAAATTTCCTGACTATACAGCCCAAGATTTGAGATTCGATGTCAAATTATTATATTAAGAACGAGCATAGACATAGGCCTAGTTTACACCGAACATTTGATACGCGTATCAAATAGTAAATAACTAGTAAGTTGGTTCAGTTATTGGCTGATCAGCTGAAATTCACTACTTAATACGCGTATCAAGTGCTCGATGTAAACTAGGCCATAGACGCAACTTACTTTGTTTACATCAACAAGAGGAGAATCATCAAGGTTACTTCCATCTTCTGATTGATTTCGCTTTCGCTTGACACTTTTAGATGTCAATTTCGGTATCGAAATCTTGTGCAATTTCTCTAAATGGGTAATGAGTGTTGATGTGCTACCCAAGAATGAGAAGCTTTTTTTGCAGATATTGCACGTTGCTTCTTGAGAACCCTTATTCTTCGTACAATATAGCCAAACGGCACTGCTTGGCGCCATTCCGAAACTAACCACGATACTGAAATTGCTAAAACGAACGCTATCACAAATAGCACTCGATGAATGTTGATCTAGTATTCACAAGAAGCTTTCTCATTTCTCACTGACCAGCCAGCCGCCTGTTCATGTTCATGCATGCACCGCGCGAAACTTTCGTTGGCATTTGTTCGACACGTGACTAGCGGGTAGCGCAACAGTGCTGCCAAATCCCGCGAGCTGCCGCACTGCGCCTGATTGATGTAAAAAAACCAGACATCAATAGATGTCTCTGCTACCGCGCAATAATATTAGCCATTTTTCCTACAATTCTGTTTTTAATCAACCTGGAATTTTATCAAAATAATCGAAAATCGACAAGCAATAATCGACTTTTCGATTATAGTTGAGATGCAATCGTCGATTACAAAATAATCGAAGTCGAAAGGTCATAATCGATTATAACCGGTTAATCGAAATCGACGTGCACAACCCTATGCGGGAGAGCTTCGCAATATTTCAAGCTCTCGCCGCATTAATTGCTGTTCTCTCAGCAAGCACTCTCTCTCGCCGCAATAGCTCCAGCTCTCTCCTCATCACGTCATCGCGTTCCCCAAAATTTAACGTCGTGATGTCCTCACGCTCCTCACGCGTCCGTGCCTCTCCGTTCGTCACCGGCGCCTCGACCATCTCGTCATCCTCCGTCGGCTGATGCACGTCCTCAGAGCCCAAGTCGATCCCGCGTAGAGCACTTCCGCGTCGCGCCCCCAATTCCTCCCACACATTCGGGTTGTATTCTCCCAACCGTTTTATTAACTCACTCTTCGCGCCGCTCGTCGTCAATCCCCGTTCGCGAAGAGCCTCTTTTAATTCGACCACGATCAACTCGTATCCCGGACCCGCTTCCATTTTTCTACTTAACGTTTTTCGCGACTAACTGGCACACGACTCGCGTTCGCGCAAAGTCCGATACGAAAGCCGCGCCGAAATTCCATTACGTTCCGTCCGCGTATTCACTCCGCGTTCCCGACACTTAGTTCTGATTTTTTAGTGGCTTACCTTGCCAAGCCAAAAAGTTCGTAGGGCCAAGGCAGCGCCCGCAGGGGTCAGTCCTGGGACCCCTACTTTGGGACATTGTGTACGACCGCATACTACGGACTGCCCTCCCCCCAGGCTGCAATGTCGTCTGCTATGCAGACGACACATTGCTATTAGCCGGGGGAGAGGACTGGGGGGAAGCAACGAGAACGGCGAACCTCGCGGTGGCACGCGTCGTGCGATCCATAAGGAATATGGGCCTAAGGGTGGCTCCCAAGAAAACGAAGGCCATCTTTTTCCATGATGGCCACCATGGGAGACCACCAGTGGCCCATATAAGGGTGGACGACATTCCCGTCCGGCTGGGGAGCAGTATGAAGTACCTTGGGCTCCAGCTGGACGGAAGATGGAGTTTTCGCCACATAGATCGACTGGTCGACAAGATGGATAGGATGGCAGCAGCCCTGAGCCGGCTGCTGCCAAACCTGGGAGGACCGGACGATCGTGTGCGCTGCTTATATGCGAACACCGTCAACTCGGTGGCCCTTTATGGGGCACCGGTATGGGCGGGCGAGGCGGTGGCCACAAAACATATACGGGATGTGCTGCGCCGCATTCAGCGCAGAGTGGCCATCCGCGTCGTCCGCGACGGACGGTGTCGCATGCGGCGGCCTCGGTGCTGGCGGGTCTCCCGCCCATGGAGCTTGTAGCTCGCGCACACGCAAGGGTGCACGAGCGAATCAAGGAGCTCCATGGACTGGGAGTACCTGTCACCGACAGTGTCCGAGGTGTCGTGAGACTCCAGGCCCGGCAACGGCTGGCGGAGGAGTGGAGGGAGTACCTTGCTTCCATTCCTCCGATAGCCTCGGGAACATGGGTTGTCGGGGCCGTGAGGCCTGTACTGGAAGAGTGGATGGGCAGGCCCCGCGGCAGCAAAATGTCGTTCCACCTTACGCAGGTGCTCTCCGGACACGGCTGTTTCGGGGAGTACCTGTGTAAAATCGGGAAGGAAAGCACGACGCAGTGCCACCACTGCGAGGAAGAAGAGGACACGGCGCAGCACACGCTGGAGCATTGCCCAGCGTGGGCAGAGGAGCGCCGTGTCCTCACAGATGTAATAGGGGAGGATTTATAGCTCCCGGCCGTCGTCAAAGAGATGGTCGGGATTGAAGAAGCATGGAAAGCGGTAGTCTCCTTCTGCAACAAAGTAATGCTGCAGAAGGAGACGGCCGAGAGAGAGAGAGAGAGAGAGAGAGAGTGAGAGAGGGAGAGGCGGAGGAGACGGGGAGGACGAGCTCTTACCCCCGAGTCCCGTGAGGAAAGGGATGACCCTACCTGGTGGTCTGGACGAGGAAGGGGTTTTCGCCGAGGCGGAGACCAGGGGAGGGTCAGGCCCCGCAGATAAAGGAAGATAGCCTTCCCCCTGCATAGAAGGGGGGAGGAAAGGGGACGGGGGTTTCGAGCGGGAGACTCGAACCTTCGTCCCGCCGCCGGGAGGGTATATCAACCCCCTCCCGAGAGGGAGCGGCGTGGAGGTGTGGCCCCTCCGCGCCGCAACTAGGGAAGAGCTCCTCTTAAAACAAAGGGAAGAGCTCCTCTTAAAACAAAGGGAGGAGCGGGGTTCGCAGTCCACCACACTCGGTTGGACAGGGAACCCACGGGTCAGGTTAGGCAGGGACCCTCCAGAAGTATTGCAACTGCCCGTTCCCGGAGGGCCCCAACCACTGCCCGAGATGGCCACCGCAGGGGTTTTAGTGGGTCGGAGCGCGTCTGCCCTAAAACCCACATAACCCTAAGTTCCGTCCCCGCGGAACCAGGGTATCTCCTTGGAGATTTCCCCTGCGATACAAAAAAAAGGGCCAAGGCAGCGTTCGAATCCCACTTCTGATAACTGTAGGCGGGGTGGCTGAGGGGCGATTAATAGCCGGTCCGCCGGTCAGGTTGGTCGTTCCGTGATATCTCCTCGATTTAGATCGTCGGGAAAGGATAGGATAGTTATATGTATAACATTCTATTCAATATATTAATAATGTTTATTGCGAACTCTTGAAGCGTTGGTCTTCCTCGGTCGATACTCTTCGGAAGGTCGTAGCTCGTAATTACGAGAGCGCGATAAAGTGAGTGTATGTAAGAGCGCGTGTATGTGAGAGAGCCTCGATCGCCAAGGAGGCGATATATATATCGGTATGAATCTTTGCGCTAAAAATCTCCCTTTCCGGAAATAACGGGCCAATCATAGCATTCGGATCCCGAAAAGAGTATATCGCTCTCGGAGAGCCGTTGGAAAACGATAGGATCAACGATATAAATATACTTAAACTGTCGTACATAAAAAGAGTAAATAAATAACAATAGGCGACCGGAGTGTCGTTCGTTATTTCTCGCAGTTTATCAACTCATATAATTCGAATAACTAAACATATATTTTAAAGCCTACATTAAAAAGTTTGAACTTGGGTTTACTTATAAAACCAGTATTTCATCTATTTTTATTTTTTAAAATAAAGCGAGAAAGATGCGAAGAGGAGAAATAGAGAGAAGAATATGTAGAAAAGGCTTTCTTCTCATAACTTTTTCTTATTCTCTTCACGTCCTTCTCACTTTATCACTACTGTTTTTTAAAAGACACGCTTGAATGAGCATCGTTCGACTTTACATACACACACATTTATTTCATTCATTTAGTTACCCAGATAGCAAAATGTTAGCAGCATGTCGGCAGTATGACAGCAGATTTAATCATGACTTTACAGCAGATTCCTATCCACTGTGTCCGCAATTGATGATATTCTGCTAGCATAGTTAGTAAGCAAAATCTGACAGCAGATTGGCGGCAGAAACCGAGCAGATCTGCACATATAGTTTAATGGCAGATTGGCGGCAGAAACCGAATAGATCTGTCAAACGCAATCTAATAGCAGATTGGCGGCAGAAATCGAGCTGGATCTGCACAGTTCCTTGCCATTTGAAAATATAAGTATAATAAAATTCAATATTTTTCGATGAATATAACAGACGCATAAGATGTGTTATCCGCTACTTATAATTTTTTTTTTCATAAATATGATATTTAATGTATAACATATTGTATGTAGTTATATCTCACATAGCAATTAAATGTTCAATTTAATCTATAAATTAAATTAATAAAATAAATTGTAAAAATAATTAAATTTATATAATTTATAAAATTTAAGATATAATTTATATGAGAATTAAATTATGCTTTATGCTTTAAATAGAAAGTAAATGGATAATTTTTCATGTATATCCTATTGATTCTAATAAGTTTAATATTCTCATGTTAGACTTGTCAGATATCAAAAATTAAACTGATAGAAAAATATACTTTTGATCTTTTATTAATAGCCACGACTTGCAGACTTTATATCTATTTTTAACAGAAATTTGATTGCGAGAAAATACATCACATAGCGGTAGGTGAAGGAACTATTAAATAACTGCAAAATGCAGATCCTGTTGTCAATTTGCCATAAGATTGTGCGCGCGCAAATCTTGCTCGATTTCTGCTATCAATCTGACACCAAATCTCTGCCCTGCGGGGCTGTGATTTTTTGCACAGGATTGCATGAGCCTTATTGCATGCCCAACGTGCTTTCTGCCGAGTGGTTAGACTGCCGTGCGGTGTGCTTATCTGCATTTTTCCTGCACTGTGGGAAGTCGAGGTGACAGTTGGAGACGGGTGAGTGCGCATGAGCGCGTGGAGCTCTTTGTTTTGGAAGGACGACAAAAACAAGAGATGTCAAAGCGAGACGCCGAGCCTAAACACACCGACGTTTCTAGGGACAATGTGAGCGCCGGCGCGAGTGGTCGGGAAATGACTAAACGGATTTCACGTACAAATTTGTCATGCGCGTCAGACGAGGCAGTAATGCCGGTAATATCTTAAATGTCTCTAGGATTAATGCACTAAGGAATTCTATCACTAGGCATAACGATAATGTAGTTAGGGCGCTCCTTGCGAGTAAGGAGACTGCAGACAAGAGGCAGCAGATCGAGTCAGCTTTTCGCGCCTGTAAGGAGGTGTTCTTTGAGCTCTCATCTGCCTGTCTCTGCAAGCTTGAGAGTGGCGCGCCGTGGTCTTCTTCTTTAATTGAAATGAGGGATGTCATTGGGGGTGCGCTGTCGGAATTTAGATCTGCCCTCTCCCAACCTGTCTCCGATATGGCTGGGACGGTTGAGGGGGGGGGGTACCTGGGGCTCCCTGTTCTTTTGCCTCTGCCGTGAAAACAAGCGGCGCTAGAGTTAGGGTGTCGCGGGGTCCCTCCCTGGTGGTACCCAAGATAACCAATTTATTGGTGATATCTAGAGAGGATGGAGCTGAGAGATTTTTATCGTCGAGGGACACTAAAGAAGCGCTCAAAAAAGCGATTAAACCGTCAGATTACGATCTGAAGGTAGGAAGGATATCGGCAGCGCGCAACAACGGGATACGCATAGAGGCTCATTCAGTTAACCTATCCAAGATGGAGGAATCTGCTGAACTTGTCAAGGCTGGACTTAGGATCGAAAAGGAGATGAAAATCAACTCAAGGTTACTTATACGAGGAGTTCCGAGCGGACTGAGGGCTGAGGATGTAGAGGCGGAAATTATGGCTCTGAATCTGAAGAATCAGGACAAGGCAAAAATCAAGGTCGTATACATGTATCCTGTGAGAGCCAATAGGCAGACAACTAGCTGCGTCATAGAGGTCTCTCCGGAAGTAAGGTGTCATCTGCTGAGAGAGAAACACATATATATTGATTACTCGGCGTGCAGCTTCACTGATCATGTAAGAGTGCTGCAGTGCTACAAGTGCCTCGCCTTTGGACACCTTGCGGCGGCCTGTAAGTCCTCTGCGCTTTGTGGACATTGCGCGGGGAATCATGAGCTGAAGGACTGCACAAATAGGGCAGCTGCTGTCGCCTGCGGAAACTGTAAGAGATGGCCCTCAAATGTTGGATGCACTCACTCTGCCTTTGACGGGGATAAATGTCCTGTTCTGAAGGGTAAATTAGCGGACAAAATAAATCGCATCAATTATGGGTAGCTCCTCTTTCGAACATCTACGCGTGTGTCATGTGAATTGTCAATCCCTGACCGCTCACTTAGACGAATTTCGAGCTTTCTTCGCTTCCTCTCATTACCACATCATTTGCTTATCGGAGACGTGGCTCAAGCCGCAAGTATCTGATCACTTTGTTGCACTTCGAGATTATAAACTCTTTAGGTGTGATAGGACGGGCAAAAATGGAGGCGGTGTAGCATTTTATTTGAATAACGCACTTCTTGCGAAAATTTTGAGGCAGTCTGAGGGTGAATATTGTGCGAAGCCGGAGTATCTGATCGCCGGGATCTCTGCTGGAGGCTGCTCCGAATTACTATTAGCTGTGGTCTATCGGCCTCCTCACTGTGGCCATATGCAGAATTCTTTAATACATACATGGAGCTGGCGACTTCATACAGACATGCTATTGTTATGGGCGATTTCAACGCCGACCTTGGCGTGACAACCTTTGACGCGGAGCAGATAAAATCTTTCGTTGAGGCCTCCAGCTTATATCTGGTTCCTTTTGGACCCACTCATCATACGAAGAGCTCATCTACGACGCTCGATCTCTGCATAATTGATGATGAGGAAAAACTCGTAACCTTTGGCCAGCATGATGCGTGTTTTCTCTCTAGTCATGATCTTATACACATTAGGTATAAAATCAGGATTGAGCGCTGTGTGAGGAGATCAGTTAGGGTGAGGGATTTCCGCACGTTTAACATCGGCGATTTTCGGGATGAGCTCTCGTTGTGTGATTGGGGCTCCTTGTTTGATGCTCCAGTTGTAGATGACAAAATAACCATTTTAAACAACTTTATGCATAGGTGCTTTAATGTTCATGCTCCCTACAGAGATATCAAGCCTAACCATCTACCGGCTCCATGGCTCACTGGTGAAATCAAGGATCTGATGAGAAACAGAGACAGGGCTGGAAGAGTTTGGAGGAGAAGGAGGATTTCCAGAAATTATGAGGCTTACAAGGCACTGAGGAATCGAGTGCAGCTAAGGGTCCGCTCTGCCAAACGGAATCACTATCATAGGGCTTTCAATGACAGGCATGATCCAAACAGTGTCTGGAAAAGTCTGCGACATCTTGGACTCAAGCCTAGAGCTTCGGAAGCGAGGCTCCTCTTCTCCGTTGACGAGCTGAATGAGCACTTTACGCGCACGGAGAACGATGAGAGTCAGATTGAGGATCTTCACCATGTATACCTTGGTGACCAGGTCTACGATGGGACAAAATTTTACTGGCAGAACATCGAACCGCGTATGATTGTCAAGGCATTATCGCGAATTAAGTCCAATGCGGCGGGAATAGACGGACTTACTTCTGGGATGATTTCCCTTGCTCTACCGTGCATTCTGCCACACATAGCGCACATTTTTAATTTCTGTCTCTTATATGGAGTATATCCAGACACCTGGAAGTCTGCGCTTGTATGTCCTATACCCAAGATCAAGTGCCCTTCAAAACTGCAGCATTACAGACCGATCTCCATCTTGTGTATTATTTCCAAGGCACTTGAACGCATTGCATCGGAGCAAATAAAGGAGCATCTTGAGGCTGGAGACCTACTCGATCCACATTAAACTGCGTACAAGAGGGACAACTCCACACAGACTGCCTTAATCAGATTTATTGACGATGTGAGATGCGCTGCAGATCGAAGAAGGGTAACAGTTGCAGTATTCTTTGATTTCACCAAGGCCTTCGATAATGTTAATCATGAACTGCTCATCTGCAAGCTTAGACATCTGCGTTTCTCATGTGCATCGTTAAGGTGGTTATGCGCCTACCTCAGCCAACGTAAGCAGGCTGTTCGGGATCCTATTTCGGGTAATATTTCTGCCATGAAGACCATAACCAAGGGAGTGCCACAGGGCTCGGTTCTGGGGCCGTTATTATTTGCACTGTACCTATGTGACTTCAGGGATGTTTTAGGTCACAGTAAGTATTGCTTCTATGCCGATGACCTTCTGGTCTATCTGCATGCTGAGCCTAGGGAGCTTGATAGTAACATCCTCAGGATGAACGAGGACATTAGCAGGGTTGCAAACTGAGCAGTGGATAATCAACTCACGCTGAACGCAAGCAAAACTACTACGATGATTCTGGGCACTACCAGATACATAAACAGCATTGAAATCGAGAATCTGCCACGGATCGTGGTTAACAACGAAATGATCCCGTACAAGGAGTCGGTAGTGTATCTTGGCGTAACAATATCGAGAACGCTTTCCTGGAACATTCATACTATGAAAACAGTATCCAAGGTCAATGCTGCGCTCTACCAACTGAAGTTGTGCAGTCACTTTCTGCCTCAACCACTACGCAGGCAACTTGTGACTGCCTTGATATTTCCGTTGCTTGACTACTGCTGTACTGTCTTAACGGACATAACTGGAGAGCAGAATCAGAGGCTCCAACGAGCCTGCAATGCCTGTGTCAGGTTTGTCTTTGGTGCTAGAAGGGATGAGCGCATTACACCTTACCTGGGAAGGCTTGGTTGGCTCAGAATAAGTACTAGAAGGAAGTACTTTGTGGGTTGCCTGGTTTTTAACATCCTGCGCACCAGAAGACCTGATGACCTTTATAGTGAATTTAGAACACGTGGAGACGTCATGGCGCGTAGCACAAGGGCCCACGAGGATGAGGATCGCCTTGTCTTTCCTCTATGTCGCACGGAGCTTTTCAAAAAATCGTTCAGAAGTTTCGCGGCTGAGACTTGGAATGGTATACCAGTTGTGATTCGTTTAGCTACGGACTCACGTGCGTTCAGATTGGCGTTGTTTGACTTCCTACTACGAAATCCAGGCTGAGAAATGCTCAGTGCATGTCTAATAAGCACTCCTTCTGTGAGGTGCACTTAGACTTCTCCGACTGCGTGTTTACTCTGCTTGTTTACAGGTATTTTGCTCTCTGACGTGCATGACAAACTCAACATATGTTCCGAATTTATGCAATGTATTGTAATTATATTTTTATGTTTTTTTTATATTTCTCTTATATTGCTGGTATATTACTTTGTTCTTCATACTGATTATTTTTTGTTCTATTCTTTTTGCTTTTCTGATATTTTGTATTTTGTTATTTCTTATTATTTTATTTTATTGTATTGTGTTATTTCTTTATTTTTAATTTTATTTTATGTCATATGTTATCTTGTAAAACGCTGGTACTATGTATGACAACAGCTTAATTGTAATTTGCTAAGCGCTTTAGGGGATTCTATCCCGGAGCGCCTAATAAATAACGCTTCATCATCATCATCATCAAACTGCGTTGCGCAAATCCTGCTCGGTTTCTACTACCAATCTGCTATGATAATTCTATACAAATCCTGCTTGATTTCTGCTACTGACTTGCTGCCAAATTATGTCAGCAGATTTTATAAAATTTCTGCCAACGTTCTGCTATCATTATCTGATATAACAAGTTTTGTATAAAATCTGCAGTTTTTTTGCTGGCAAAAATATATAGCACACAGTTTTAATACATGCTCTTGACAGATTTGGCTATCTGGGTACCTACACAATTATAATGTCATATGTAATTCCGAACATTTTCTACGAGTGTGAATTTAGGAAATAAATATGTATTCATCATTTATATATATGTCCTTTTTGAATTTTTGACAATAAAATATAACGTTATAAATGACATATATTAATATTATATCGATATAATTAATATTATCCGTACGCTGATAATTTTTATTAATTTTTCATTATTTATTGCGAAAATCGCAAAACAATAGAGGGAACTTTTCCTACTCGGTTTAATCCTATTTTACCTGTACGATGGGTGAGTTATTATTATCGGATATTCTGTATGTATACAATTTCTATATAAATTATTTATTTTTATTATATACTAGAACAACACAAGCCAGTCCTTGATTTTATATAAAAAAGGAATGATATTTTTATATAAAGTTTATTTAAACTTAATTAATATTTTTTGACAGAAATATTAATCAGCCGATAACTGTTAAAAATATTAATCGAGTTTAAAGTAGCTAATTTCTATCAAAAAATATTAATAAATCGTTTCGTCAATAAAATCGTAATTAGTCTCGATGTGTTGTGATTATCTCGATTATTAAAAGATTCTCGTAGAAAATTCTAATTTTTTGTTCGCACTTTCTGTTTCAGATTTAAATATTGAATTTTTATGCATTGCATAATTAATTAATATATATTTTTTTATGCGTTGATTGCAATGCATGCATAAAAATATGTGAATTAATTATACAGTGCATAAAAATTCGTTATTTAAATCTTTAACAGAGAACAAAAAAAATAGAATTTTCTACAAGAAAATCTTTCGATCAAAATATTTGCGCTTCCATTAGATTCGCGCATCTGTATCTACACATCCACACGCTGACGTCTCGCGCGAGACTAATCGCTGATCGTAAAACTTTGAGCAGCGGTGTCGCCAAGCGCACCCCACACGTCCACCACGCAGCGCGTTTCGCGCGAGACTGATCATCAGTCTCGCAATCGCAATGTCATACAGTATATACAGTAGCGCAACTCTCTGTCGGCACCTTTGATGTTTATGTAACAAATGAACGCGCATGCGTGAAATCAGCGAGTATAACCAGTGCTGCCATCTGAACTTTTATCTCATTCTCTCTTTATTTTCGCTCTCTTTTTAGCACATTACTACATGTAAAATATATAAATTAATTTTAATAAAATTTATGTATATAAGAGATCACATATTGTTAATAATATAATGTCTAATACATATAAGACAAATAAATATATTTAAAAAATATAAAATATTATATAACATAATTTAAATATTAAAATAAATAATAATTTATACTTGACATAACAGATAGCAAAAGAATCACATCAAATATTCATATATTTACATATTAATGTGCACACATATATATTTAACACAATGGCTTATCACGGGGAAAACTTCGGTTCTCCCTGGGATAAGCAGAATGAGTCCCACATAACCCATGTCCTCATCCCGGAAGCATGGGTACCTATAAAAGGTTTCCTCAGCGAATAAAAAAAAGGCTTGTCAATTGATCGATGATTTATTTTTAATAATGAAAATTGTAAATTATATATTATTTTTTTTATGAATAAACATTTTTGAATAACACTTAACACTTAACTTTAAACTTACTTTAAACTTGTTCTTTTTTAGTAACACTTAATTTTAAACTTATTCTTTTTTAGTGACACTTAACTTTAAACTTATTTTAAACTTATTCTTTTTTAGTAACACTTAACTTTAAACTCATTTTAAACTTATTCTTTTTTAGTAACACTTTTAACTTTAAACTCATTTTAAACTTATTCTTTTTTAGTAGCACTTAACTTTAAACTTATTTCTTAGGCCTGGTCTACAATAGAGTCGTAAAGTCGTAAGAAATTAATCAATCACAATTGATTATTCTCCTCACATTCAACTGTGATTGATCAATTTCTTACGACTTTACGACTTTATTGTAGACTAGGCCTTATAAGCTTGTTAGAAGAGTAGAAACTACATTTTATTAAGAAATTGTTGCAATATGGAAACTAATGATTTTTGTACGTCCATTTGTTCATTATGCCTTCTATCTCGTTTATTTCTATTTTCTTCGCGTATTTTTTTTCTGTTTACTTCTCGTCTTTTCATATCTTCTTTTTTTTCTTCTTTTTCTGCCGCAATATTGTCCAAAAACTCTTCAATAACATGTTCGATTCGTTTTCTCTTTTTTGGTGGATCTGTTTATTATTATTATTAATTTATTTAATTTAATTTAATACACAAGTACAAAAACTTACTTTTCGATTCAGGGGATGAAATTGCTAACGACGATTCTTCCTGATTTGGGTCCGATGGATCGTCACTTGTGGCAATTGCAGGAGGCCTAATAGACGCTTTGTCGCCAAATAATGAATCCATCACCTAATACATAGGGATAATGTATTAAATAATTACAAATATATCTTATTGTAAATCTGTGAATATTGCATACAATAAATAAAATATATGTATGTGCGTGCGTGTGTGTGCGTATGCGTGCGTGTGTGTGCGTGCATATATATGTATATGCGCGTGTGTATATATATATAAACCTACAGAAAAAAAGCCCACGAATTTCTATTATTGCCGCTCTTCTTATTCAAATCAACAATATTTTTATACGTCCGCTTCAAGCCAGACATTTTTGATGAACATTGCTGTACTGTTAATTCGTAGGCTGGGTTGGCTTCGTTCATTTGAGCGGCAATTTCAGCCCAAATTTTGTTGCTGCGCTTGAAGCCACTTGAGAATTCTTTCTCCTTTTCTCTATATATTTCAATTAATAAAAGTACCGCTTTGTCCGGCCATACAAATGTTTTTGACTTATCTACAAATTAAAAAGTAAACAATTTTAAAGATCAATATTATATATATATATATATTATAATTAAACTTGCGTAAACATACTTTTATACAAAAATAAAGAGTTGATAAGTGTGCATCTTACCAGCATTGTTTTTGTCAACAGCATTGTTTTGGTCAACAGCATTTGCATTCGTTAAGTCTTCTACTTCTACCGGCTCAATATTATTTTCATTTATTTGTTCCTTCTCTACAAGGTTCATCAAAAATGCTGGGTCTATGAAAAACACAATGATTGAAACTAACGTCTAACCTATACATTAAGACCCGATTGCACCAACATTATTTTAACTTTAAACGACTTAAATATGTGTTTGTTTTTATTTATTTAGAAAGAAAGATAAAGATAGATACATATTTAAGTCTCACTTAAAGTGAAAATAATGTTGGTGCAATCGAGCTTAAATAAATCAAAGTAAAGTAATATATTAATTTTACCTTGATTTGCTTTTTTTATGTCTTCTTTATTTAAAAATAGTTTAACCACTTCGTTATTTTCTAATATCACTGGATATTCGTGTAATTGTTCCATTATCAGAGCCTGTCAAAGTCTGTTTTCAGTTTCAGTCGCCCGTTGTCCATGGGCGTAGCCAGGATTTTATCTAGGGGGGGGGGGGGCAAAAATTTATCAAATAAAATCTAATAACATTTTTTATTATTTTAACTAAACTTTTTATTTATTTTTGTATAAGAATTTATATAAAAATAAATTTAATAATTATGTTAAAGCCAGTCTTCGCTGATCTTCGGAAAATCTTTTTAATATCTCTTCTTCCAGTTTCTTTTTGTTTTCAAGTATCATTTTTCTGTGCACACTCAGCATGCATAGTCCACTGAGGCGATTCTCAGACATTGTGGATCGCAACCAAGTTTTCATTCTTCGCAATGTACTGAAAGATCTTTCAATATTACTCGTTGTGCATGGTTGGGCCAAGGAAATGTACAGAGCATGTTTCGTATTTGGAAAGAAAATGTCAGCTTCTTTTACTAACTCTATTAATTCTAGCTCTTTTAATTCTTCTTTTTTAATTTTTTTATCTTTCCAGAGGTTGTACCATAGTTCTGCTTCATAGGAAAAATTATTCAAATTATAATAATGAGAAAAACATTGTGTTTTTTTCTTAAAATCTTCTATCGTTATATCTAACATAATATAAGGGTGCACTAATAATAATGAAAAGGCTGGCAAGTTCTCTTCGGAAAATCGCTGCTCTAGTGAAGTTATTAGAGAATCTAAGTAAGGAATAAACAGCGATCTTTTCCAGAATTCAGCAGAGGTTGACGCTGGAGGATTCGAACGATGCTGTTGTCTTTCTACCATCCTTGGAAGTTGTGAATCTATTTTAATCTTCTGAGCAGTTATGTTGGCCGCAGCTAGAAGATTTTGGCTTACGGTATCCGCAGCTTTGCGATTATCTTTTACGACAGCTAATATTCTTTTTATGTGATTTGTACACTGCAACATGTCAATGCTTTTTGACTGTAAAGCATTTGCAACGGGTTCCAACAATGCGGAATACTTTGCGATAAGACCGACACAGAAAATAAATTTAAATTTTGTTGCAGCACAATGCAACTGAAAAGCAACTGTTTTAGTTGCAGTATTACCATCCTTTGATAACTTTTCTAGCCCTTGGACGATACTCAGAAAGTGTTCCTTGAATATGGCGATATTTTTGTATTTGTGAGACCAACGTGTTTCACAGAAAATTGGAATATTTGGGACATACTTTCTTCGTAGCACAGATTCACGAAAAAAGTTTATTATGTTTTTTACTGTGGAAATCGTGTTTCGAATTTCTGGAACACAATTCAAATCGTTCACAACTAAATTTAATTTGTGACTCGCACAATGAAAAAATAGAACTTTCTTATATTTCTCTTGCAAAATTTTTTGAACGCCACCGATATTCCCTGCCATAGTTGAACATCCATCGTAACCTTGTCCGACGCACTTGTCTGCATCAAAACCTTAATTTTGAGGAAGTTGTCTATTGCAGTTGCTATAGTTTTAGCATCCATAGCAGTCAATTCTACAAACCCAAGAAATTCCTCACGGATGGCCATTTTTTCTTCGTCAAAAAATCGAACACCAATCGATAGCTGCTCCTTTCCTGATATATCGCTAGTCTCATCCGCCATTATGCTATAAGCATAAGCCTTCTTAGCGTCGTTAATAATTTCATCTTTAATAACCGCTCCACACAAACTAATAAATTCATTTTGAATTTGCGGAGACATGTAGGTGGCATTTTTCTTGCACTTTTCGATATGTTGTTTTAAAATTTGATCACCAGCTTCAATTCTCAGTTGAATTAAATCTTCGAAAACACCTTGATGTTGTTCTTTACCTCTTAAGGGCAGATCATGTGTACCACAAAATATTATAGTAGAAATGATTGACGTCACGATTTTTTTATTTTCTTCTATGAGCTTTTTATGCACAGAAGCCATCAGGACATTTACAGGTACATCCTCCATAAAACTCTTTGCTGCTGTGACTGGTGCTTTATGCCACTGAGTTGAGACATGATTTTTGCAATATTCATGCATATCTTTATAGCGAGTAAAAGGTCTGATGATAAATGAACCCAAAATGCCATGTACTGAAATTGGTGGAAACAGCACACAGTACAAACACAGTGCGCCTTTCAGTTGTTTTGAATAAGCAAGCCAAGGAGCATACATTTGCAACCAACTGTATTTAAATTTTCTTTTTAAATGGGTAGCATCTGCAGCAAAGTAGCTTTCTGAAGGTTTCCAACAGCGTTTCAAAATTTCCATTTTTTGAGTTGCTGTCATAAGGGAAGATCGTCCGATCCATTTGCCGAGGTCATTATCGAAGCAGTCCTCAATTTCAAGTTCATCACATGATGATGAAAGACTAGCTTGAAGCTCAAAAGTAGAGGTAGTAGGTGCAGTGGCGTCTTTTTCTTCCTCACTGCCACTTTCATCATTTTTTTTCTCTTGTCGCTTCCTCTTTACTAAAAAAAAATTATTTAATAAGTACACACATACAGGAGTTTACAGAGCAGGATAGGCGATATATTTTTCATTGTTTATTTTGATATTACCAAACATAAAATCTCGCAAAAAACTTACCTCCAAAAAATTTTCTAATATCCATTTTCGATTTTACACATATAATATTATAAATGTAATCACAATAGCCAAACTCACTGAACTAAATAAGCTACCACAAAACTTCGTGAATGTCCAAGAATTATCAGGATCATCCTAACATTTCTTACAGTCTCACTGTCATTTGTTTTTGCAATATTCTTACGCTCTCCGAGAGATGTCTCCAGCGCTCTGTCTCTGCGCGCGTCTACATTCTATATACAATATTTCATTGAAATACACAAAATCAAAAAGAGCAACGAAATATTTAATGATTATTCCATTTTCATAAAACATTGCAAATTCTTTATAAATAGTTTTTGATTATACAGAACATATATACTCATTGTCAAACTCTGGATTTATTTGTTGAATTTTGTAAATTGTATTACAGACATCAGATACATTTCTTTACTTTTTTAAAATTACTTCTCTGTGTCAGGGTGTCAGGGGGGGGGGTAAATGCCCCACCCTGGCTACGCCCATGCCGTTGTCCGTCATCGTCAGTTGTTCGTTGTCCGTTGTTCGTTCCGAATTACGCAAGAAACGCATAAAATGCATAAATGCATCAGACGCATCAACTGCCTCAAATCGAAATAGAAGCAGTCAATGCGCTGGAAGGAGTACGAAGAATTCAGTACGTTTAGTACAATCTAGGGACTTCTAAGCGCTATCAAAGCGGTTTCAATGCGCGCATTGGTTAAATCGGAATGACTTTCTATGCAGTCTATGCGTTTCATGCGCAACTCGGAACGCACCCATAATCAATCGATTGAGAGCGGAAATTCGACGCGTCCGTCCTCTCGCTCTCTCATCTTCCACCTATCCGTTTGCCGCCTTTCGTCGAAAGCTCTTCGGAGTGGGAAACATTTCGCGATAGATTTACCGCACTTATTATTAAAAATAAAGATCTTAATGACTTCGCGCGTATGCATTTTCCCGCATCATCTTTAAAAGGCGCATTTGAGAGCATCGGGAACATTGCGATTACTGCCGCTAATTTTCAGATTGCATGGAAAGCGTTGGCGGCGCGGTTCGAAAATAAACGACGATTATTCACGTCTCATCTTTCTACGTTGCTTGGCCTGCCGACGGTGCATCGCGAATCCGCTTCCGAATTACAAATCTTATGCGATAAGGTTAACATTTCGATCGCGTCGTTGCAAAATTTAGATCGAACTCCGGAAAATCTGTGGAATGACATGTTTGTTCATCTTACTTCACAAAAATTAGACGCGACGACACGTAAAGCGTGAAATCTCCACTAGCAATGTCGACACGCCACCAACGAGGATCTCAATCGATTTATTTGAAATCGCATTCGCGCCTTAGAAGAGTGTTCATCAAACTCTTTCGCAAAATCCACGACAAAATCTGCAAATTCTTCGCGCGTTCACGTAGCGACAGCGTTTGCCAGCACACCGTCGGCTTGCCCGTTGTGCAAGTCTCGTCATTATTTAAATTCGTGTCCAGATTTCAATTCTAAAAATCCGAGTCAGCGCCGCGAAATTGTCAAACGTTTCAAGCGTTGCTTTAATTGTTTAAGCAGCCGCCATTCTGCTCAGGAGTGTACAAGCAAGTACACTTGCCGGTCGTGTGACAAAAAACATCATACGATGTTACACATCGATCCGGACTCGAACGCCGGCCAGTCGGCTGTCACAACGAAATCCTCGCAGCCGGTCCAATCCGCAGCATCAAAGGTTGAAGTAAATTCGCTAGTTGCACCCGCTAAATCGAGCGTTAGCTCGCAGGTTCTTTTGGCAACCGCCTGGGTTAAAGTCAGGGTAGCCTCCGGTCGCGCTGTCACAGTAAGTGCTTTGCTCCATCAGGGCTCTGAAGCCACATTCATGTCGGAAAATTTAACTCAAATGCTGCGTGCGAAACGCATTCGAATGCCTATTTCAATTTCGGCCGTCAGTGGTATTCACGTCGGCACAACTCGACATGCCGCAACAATTATCATTTCTCCTCGCGCCTCCGACATTCCTTCGGTTTCAACGAAAGCACTTATTCTCCTTGACGTCGTACGCTCCGAAACGTGAATCAAATATTTCGTCTCTCTCGCATCTCTCTGATTTAGAATGGGCAGATGCTAATCCGACCAGTTGTGATCCAATTCATCTCATACTCGGTGCCGACATTTACAGCGATTTAATTCTGGAGGGCATTCGAAAAGGAAAACTCGGTCAATCCGTTGCGCAGAATTCCATCCTCGGATGGGTCATCTCTGGCCCTCTCGCTTCTAATAATTGTCTGACTCACTTATCCATCGATGACTCGTCGAACGAACGATCTTCGGTCAATCTCACTGTGCATCATTGTGCCCCCTTGAATTCTCTCGCCAAGGAAATTAATAAATTTTGGGAGATTGAGGAACTCCCTCATACTCAATCTCTCACGCCGCTGGAAGAGCAGTGTGAGGCACATTTCCGTGCTACGCATTCACGTCAAGTTGATGGAAGATATATAGTAAGACTTCCTTTCAAACAGGGTCCTCCTCTTGATATCGGCCGTTCACGACTTTCAGCCGGACGATTATACAATTCACTATTGCGTCGATTTCGCGCGCGACCGGAGCTCAAAAATGAATACTACGGATTTATGCGCGAATATGAATTACTCGAACACATGCGTCCCGCGCCGGTAATACCCGAATCGCCTAGCCAACGCGTCCCGCACCATCCAGTGTTTCGCGAAGATAGTGCCACGACGCACTTACGCGTCGTATTCAATGCATCAAGCGTCACTTCGAACGGCTCGTCATTAAACGATCATTTGCATGCCGGTCCGAAACTACAAATGGATTTGCCCGTGATTATATTGCAATGGCGTCACTTCAAATTCGTTTATACTCCTGATATCGCAAAAATGTACAAACAGATTTTGATCGATCAGCAAGATATGGTAGATTATCAGCGTATTCTTCGGAAGGGTGAATCCGACGAACCAATCGATTATCAATTACTCACCGTTACGTACGGTATGAAATGCGCTCCGTTTCTCGCGCTTCGCGTTCTTAAATACTTAATCGATGACGAAGGGCCTCGTTTTCCACTCGCGATTCCGATTTTGCGCGATCAAACTTACGTTGACGACGTGCTATTCGGCGGAGATAATATGACGTCGTTGCGCGAATCTCGAGATCACTCATCGCTCTTTTACATTGTGGTAAATTTCAATTACGCAAGTGGGCGAGCAATTCACCGATCCTGCTTGCAGATATCGATCCGTCGAATCACGGCCTAGCATGTGACAAACAAATTGCAACTGACGAAAAGGTAAAGGTTCTCGGAATCGCTTGGAATCCCGCACGCGATGTATTTCAGTTTAAGGTATCCCTAGTGGATTCTCTTCCCCGGAGTAAACGCTCAATTCTTTCTACAATCGCGAAACTATACGACCCTTTAGGGTGGGTTATCCCTGTCACCGTTTCGGCGAAAGTCTTCATGCAGCAACTTTGGCGCCTTCGAGTTTCATGGGATGACGTCATTCCCGAGCTTCTTCTCAATAAATGGAGCCTCATCTATTCCAAGTTTTCTCATCTGAACGATCTACAAATTGCCCGATGGACCGGGCTCCACAAAGATATGTTGCATATTGAGCTACATAGCTTTGCCGACGCATCAACGCTCGCGTATGCCGCCTCAGTATATTTAAAGGTCATTTCTGCTTCTGGCGAAATCACTATCTCGTTGCTCGCTGGCAAATCAAAAGTAGCTCCAATCGCTCCACTCACAGTTCCTCGTCTTGAATTATCCGCAGCATTCCTTCTTGTCCGTCTCATGAACTTTGTTCGAAATTCGCTCGCTATTCAGACCGTGTCATGTATCTGTTGGACTGATTCTACAATAGTGCTGACTTGGTTGCGTTCTCATCCATCTCGATGGAAAACCTTTGTCGCCAACCGAGTCAACGAGATTCAGACGAGGTTGCCTGACGCAGAATGGCGTCATGTGCCCACACAGGATAACCCCGCCGACTGCGCGTCCCGAGGGTTATTCGGAGATGAACTTCTCATTCACGCCCTTTGGTGGCAAGGGCCAAAGTGGCTCCAATCGTCAAGGAAAAGTTGACCTCAAGAACCTGCTTCTCTATATACCGACTCTCATATGGAAGAGAAAGTCGTCTCTTTACACATCTCGGAGCCCTTAGCTCATTGGGATTTGGCGTCGCGCAACTCTTCATGGCCAAAGATGATTCGCATCACGGCATATCTTGTCAAATTTATTCACGCCTGCCGACGTCGCCAAACCGATTCTGTGTCTGTTACATCTCAAACTAAGGCTCTGTCTTCAGTCGAATGCGGTTTCGCAAAGACATTCTGGATTAAAAGGATCCAGACAGAACTCTTTTCCGACAAAATTAGCATGTTGATCAATGGTAAAAATGTATGTTCTAAAAGCTTAATTATCGCACTTCGGCCGTTTCTCGATCATGACGGGATACTACGTGTGGGGGGCCGCTTACGTCACGCTTCTCTGCCATATCGAGCACGACATCCGATCCTTCTGGCTTCGCATTCGTTGGTGCAACTTGTATTACAAGCACATATTCGGGCCTTACACGGAGGGCCCCAACTCACCCTTAATATCCTTCGCCAAGAATTTTGGATCATTCGTGCTCGGAACCTCGTCAAAACGGTTATCCACAATTGCATAGTTTGTGTTCGAGAGCGGGCTGCCATCCCTGTGCAACTGATGGGAGACCTCCCTTCAATGCGCGTTTCCCCTCCTCCTCGAAGCTTTTCTCACTGTGGCCTTGATTATGCCGGGCCTGTTAAGGTCCGTGCTTTTGTCGGCCGAGGAATCACATCGCGCAAGGCCTATATTGCCTTATTCATTTGTTTGGCCACACGAGCCATTCATTTAGGCCGGTATTCATAGTCCGTTCTTATTTCAAGACCGTCTTAAGTAATGTCTTAAGATGCAAATACGGCTCTGTGATTGGTTAATCACATCTTGGTTAATCACACGCCAACTCTGAGTATAAGCGTCCGATCGGAAAACTTTGTATTTTGCCCGTTAAAAGTGAAGCGACTACCGAATAATGTATTTCTGTCTGCGCAATTCTAATTTTATGTCTTAGATTTAAGTTAGCTTAATTTAGTTAGTTAAGTTTACTTTAGGTTGCGAAATCATTTCAACATGGCGGGCGGCAAACATTTTTTGTTCTATTACTCAATAAAGCCTCCGTTTTTAAAGCTTAGCATTTTTGAACTGTCCTTACTTCTTACAGCAAAGGGCGAGTGAGTTAATGTTATTTTGAAACTTACGTTTCAAAACGGGCGGTATGTTCGAGATTCGAATTAATCATATAACGAGCGATAATCTCGCGTTCACCGCGTGATCATCGCGAGTCGGTCTATTTACCTTTTTTTGGTATTTTCGCTCGAGCGCTCAACACTATAGTTCTTTCGTCGCTTTTTTGAAAATCGCGTGATTTGACGAGCCGATCGTCCGATCGAGCTTTAAGCCAATCAGATTGGTTTCTCTTTTTGTTATCTTTTCTTTTCCGTAGCGTCGTTGTCGAGTATTAGTCTAGTCTTGCGCCTGCTACCGCCAGCTAAGCACTCGTCTCTCTGCGAAGCATTCGCATCTTCTCAACTTCAGCTTAGTAAAATAATTCGCGATTCTCTAAGTAATCCGTCGGTTCCTGTTCCGATTTTTGTGCGACGAAATTCGTGCGTATAACTCGTTTAAGCGATAGTGCTTACTCGCGGCCGCCGTTCTCTCAGACAATGCACCGTACTCTGTGAAGTCGATTCGCCAGTGGTGCATCGATTAATCGAAGACAAAAAAAAACAATCAAGACTGTGGTGGTGTACTTTGTTACCGCTCTGACATTCAATTCACGAACCTTTTCTGTTCAGTTCGAAATATTGTGTGAGTTTTGCTCCACTTTGCGCGAGACCTGATTCATCTGATTCTCTAACTGACTTTCTTTGATTCTGTAACTGTGTGCCTAAATTTCTTTTGACTCTGTACATGTTAAAACAATTAAAGTGTTGTTAATTTACGTGCCACTTTAAGACCATTTTTTTATGTGTGCTCCTGTCATTCAGTGATTCTTTGGGGTCACATAACACATACTCTTCGCTCAGCGCTGGGCGGATCCGGCATCTTTCGATTGTGCGATCAATTCAAGGTCGCGCAATAAACAATAAATAATTCTATATTATATATATATTTTTTATAACAAATATTTTATAGGAAAATTATTAAGTGCGTAATTATAATTTGTTTTATTTTATTTTAAGAAAATATAATGTACTATAATGTATAATAAATTATATATATGTACTTATATCGCACAAATTATTTAGTATTATTTTTTTTCTTTCAAATCTCTCACCTAACCATACCTCAGCTACTCGATCCCTCAGTATGAATTAGAAAGAGAAAAACAAAAGAAAAAGTGAGAGAAAAGTTCAGATGGCGGTACTGAATATACTCGTGTGGGTATTTTATGTAAAATAACTAGACTTCGGATGTATTTATAAATCTTTTTATATCAAGTTAGATGTGTACAAGTGAATGGTTTTTATAAAGAATGATAATTGAATAAATGTTATAAACAAAATACAATCTGTTGTTAAGCATCATTAATATATAACTAGAAGTTAGTAACAAATTAATTGAATGAGGTTGGTAACAATAAAAGTTCCTAAAATAAGGCAGGAATCGGAACAGGAACGCCACAGTACTCCCCTCCCAGCGACGTACTACGTTGCGAATTTAACTCTTCTAGGACCAGAGTATGTTCTGAGTGTTCCGCATGAAGTTGTAGTAGCAGTAGTTTGATTCATTGTCGAACTAACAGGTGTCGAACTCGGTTTAGAACTCGTAGAGGGAGATTGTACGACAACTAAATCAGTTTCTCGTGGTAAGAAGGCTGGTTTAAGGCGTTCGGTAGTGATATTAACGTTCCTTCCTGAAACATCAACAGTGAACAAATTATCATCAATTCTTTTAAGAACACGAAACGGTCCAGAATAAGGAGGTTGCAGGGACTTCCTAACAGAGTCATCGCGAACCCAAACATGAGTGCAATCATAAAGATTCTTGTGAAAGAAAGGTGTCTTCTTAGAATGATGTGCAGTAGGTCTTGATTTAATTTCTCTCATATAAATTCTGTGTTTTTCAATAAATATTTCAGGATCAGATGGAAAATCCTCTTCAATGAAAAATTCTCCAGGAATTCGAAGTATGGAACCATAAAGCATTTCTGCTGGTGAAGCGCCTAAATCTTCTTTGAAGCAGGTGCGAAGACCAAGTAAAACAGTGGGTAAAATTTCTACCCAATTTTTATTAGAGTAACACATGATGGCACTTTTTAATGTACGATGCCATCTTTCCAGGATTCCATTTGAAGCAGGATGATACACAGAAGTTCTAACTCGCTCGCAACCTAATAAGTTGGTGAGAGCTCTGAAAAGTGCAGCTTCGAATTGAGGTCCTTGATCGGTAGTGATAGTATGTGGAGCGCCATATCTTGCAACCCAATGTGAATAAAAAGCTGTGGAAACAGTCTCTGCAGAAATCTCAGTCAAAGGAATTGCTTCAGGCCACCTGGAAAATCTGTCGATCATAGTAAGACAGTATCTAAAATTTTTACAAGGAGGAAGCGGTCCAACAAGATCAAGATGAATATGTTGAAAACGATGATCCGGAACAGCAATCTTCTTGGGAAAATTCTTGGTATGTTTACTTACTTTCGCTCGTTGACAAGCAAGACAAGTTCTAGCCCATTCTTTAATATCTTTTCTTAAAGACGGCCAAATAAATTTCTGTTGTATCATCTTACAGGAAGAACGTGCACTAGGATGAGCCATTCCATGAACAACATCAAAAATTTTCCTTCGGAGTTGATAAGGAACATACGGACGAATATTTACAGTTGAACAGTCACAGAATATGGGAGTAGTTGAACCGGTGAGAATGAGTTTCTGTAATTTAAGAGAAGAATCAGTAAGAAGTAATTTCAATTCATCATCTTCTTTCTGAAATTCTGCTAACCCTTCTAGAGAAACTATAACTGGCATCAATACGGATTCAACTCTTGAAAGAGAGTCTGCGACAACATTATCTTTTCCAGAAATATGTTCTATATTTGTTGAAAATTGAGCAATAAAATCCAGATGACGAATCTGCCTGGAAGAAGCTTTATCCAACTTCTGTTGGAAGGCATAAATTAAAGGCTTGTGATCAGTCCGAATAATAATATCTGAAATGTTTGATGGCTAGATATCTGAAATGTTTGATGGCTAGATAAATTCCAAGAAGTTCTCTATCATAAGTACTGTAGTTTTTTTTAGTACTATCTAGTTTTTTGGAAAAGAAGGCAATTGGTTTATTAATTCCATCTACTATTTGTTCCAGAGAGGCTCCGACAGCGAAGTCAGAAGCATCGCAAGAAAGGATAAGAGGCACAGTAGGAGCAGGATGGGATAAGGTTGTGACTTTCAAAAGTTCTTCCTTACATTTATCAAATGCTTCTTCAGATTCAGCAGTCCAGATAATTGGTCTTTTGTCTCTCTTTTTACTATCTTTGAGATAATCTGTAAGTTTTGCTTGATAAGCTGCATTTTTAAACATCTCCGATAAAAGTTAATAATCCCTATAAATCTTCTCAATTCATGTACTGTTTTAGGCTTTTTATAATCAATTATTGCCTTAACTTTTTCAGATGTTGGTTTAATTCCTAGCTTGGAGACTAAATAACCAAGGAAAGGAATTTCATCTTTTCCAAAAAGACATTTGGATAAATTTATTGTCATACCAAATTGCTTGAGTCTTGAGAAAATGATATGAAGATGTTGAGCATGTTCTTCTTCATCAACAGAAGCTATAAGGATGTCATCTAAATAGCAAAAACAAAAATCGAGACCAGACAAGACTATATTCATGAGACGCTGGAAAGTCTGAGCAGCATTACGTAATCCAAAAGGCATTACAAGAAATTCAAAAAGACCAAACGGAGTAGTAACAGCTGTTTTAGGTATGTCTTCTTTAGCTACTGAAACTTGATAATAAGCTTTAACAAGATCTATTTTAGAAAATATGTTTTTTCCATGTAGAGAAACAGTAAAATCTTGGATATGAGGAAGCGGATATCTGTCAGGAATCGTTGCCGCATTTAAAGCACGGTAATCTCCGCAAAGCCGCCATGTGTTTGGTTCACTCTTGGGAACCATATGAAGCGGGGCTGCCCAAGAACTGCTAGAAGGTCTGCAAATTCCTTGCTCTACCATAAAAAGAAATTCTTCCTTCGCACACTTCAATTTCTCGGGTGACAATCTGCGAGGAGTAGAAGCAACTGGTGGTCCTTTAGTGACGATATGATGTTCGACTTGATGGATCTTCATCGTGGAAATCGGAGCAAAACGTGTCAGCTCAGGAAATTCAGCTAGGATCTTATTAAAAGGTGAGGCAGGAGAAGTTGTATAAACAGACAAATGATCAACTTTAGATAGTTTTCCTCTAAATGTTAGTCCGGTAACACTATCTAAAAGTCTTTTATTTTTTATATCTACTAAAATAGCATAGTAACTTAAAAAATCTGCACCTAAAATAGGTCTTTGTATGTCTGCTACACAAAATTTCCATTTAAGGCTCCTCCGCAAACCTAGATTTAAAATTAATGTTTTCGATCCATAGGTATCGATCTTGGTTCCATTGGCTGCAAAAAGTTTGAGAGAAGAAACTTGAGTTTTCTGTACAAACTTTTTGGGAAGAAGTGAAACATCTGCTCCCGTATCAACTAAAAAATTTATACCAGAGGACTTATCTGAGACAATGAGACGATTATGAGGTAAACCGTTGTTATCCATCTCAAAATCCAACGGTGCAACTAGTTTTCCTTTTCCGCAATGGATTTGGACATATCGCAAGGAATAGTGCATTTAAACGCTTTGGCACCGAATTTTTTATGGTAAAAACAAATATTTTTGGTCTCTTTATTATCTTTACTATCATTTTTATTTCTAGAAGATGATCTAAATCTTTTTCCTTTGTATCTGAATTTAGATTTGCTACGAGGACGCCGAACTTCTAGAGCAGCAATTCGTTTTTCAAGAACCGCAAGACTAGAGACTTTGGCAGCTTCTTTATCTTCGGAAGAAGCAATTGTCGCAACTTGAAGGCAATTATCGCGTTCCAAAATTTTATCAGCTAATTCTGCAAGTTTAATCAAAGGACTTTCTTCGACAACAGCCAGAGTGGCTTGAACTTGATAAGGTAATCTTTGCAACCAAATTGAATGTAAAATGTTGTCAGAAATAGCACCGCCAGCTAATTGCTTAATCTCTCTTAGTAAATCTGATGGCTTTTTACCATTTAATTCAACTCCAGCTAATAATTGGCGTAATCGTTTTTCCTCCGAATCAGTAAATCGATTAATCAATAAGTTTTTAACATGAAAATATTTATCTTTTTCAGGAAGGCTTTCTATAATCTCAGAAACTGCAATTAAGGCTTGTTCGTCAAGATGTCTAATCACGGAGTTGTATTTAATATCATCGGAACGAATCCTATATAGAGAAAATTCACTCTCTAATTGAGCGAATAACTTAGGTTGCTTATGCCAAAAATTCGGCAACTTGAGAATACGGAATTCGTTGGAATGGATCTCGTGTGACTGACCTTGTAAGTGCTGATTATCACCAGTAAAACAGAGAGATTGAGACGCAGCAGCCTGATGCTGCCGAATATCCATATCCTCTTCATTAATTGGAACTGTTGCCGTTGCAGGAGTCGCAATCGGAGATCGATCCAAGGGCATCTTGAATTTCTCCTGAAGTACACGAAGTCCAGAAACTTGAAATCCTTGAAACTCGACGACTCGAAAATCTAGTCGGTTCGAAGCTCACAAGGAGAAACCGCACAAGGATCACAGCAGAAAAACTGGGAAAACTCGAAGTTCTCGTAGATCACTGATTTTAAATATGCCGTATAATCCAAAATAACGGGGTCACCAGTTGTGGGTATTTTATGTAAAATACCTAGACTTCGGATGTATTTATAAATCTTTTTATATCAAGTTAGATGTGTACAAGTGAATGGTTTTTATAAAGAATGATAATTGAATAAATGTTATAAACAAAATACAATCTGTTGTTAAGCATCATTAATATATAACTAGAAGTTAGTAACAAATTAATTGAATGAGGTTGGTAACAATAAAAGTTCCTAAAATAAGGCAGGAATCGGAACAGGAACGCCACACTCGCTGATTTCGCGCATGCGTACTCCATTTTATGGAGTTATATCAAGAAATTGAGAGAGTTGCGCTACTGTATATACTGTGTCTGTATGGCACTACGGCACGCGGCGGCCTCTCTCCCTCCCCCCTCTCCCTTTCTTCTCTCCCTCTCCCCCTCTTTCTCCCTCACTCTCTCTCTCTCTCTCTTTCTAAAATTATACATGCGCAAAGAATAGGAAATAGAATTAATAATGACAGAATAGAAAAAGACAAGTATTCCAGGAATTATTTCGAAATTGCACGCCATCGCCTCCATCGATTTTTCTTATCGTTCGTCGTTTCTTAGTGGACGATTTAGAAAAGCGGACTTCGAAAGCTGGAGCAAAGCGTGCTCGAAATCGTCGAAATCGACATCTGAGGCAAGAAGTGGCTCGGGTTACGGCCGATTTATTCCCCGACGACAGTCAATCGCACGAACTATTTGAACGTTTAATTACCGACCACATACAATTAACAAGTACAACGGCAATAGAAACCCTGATACTCCCCATTACTCTCCAATTTCCTCGCCAGAATCAGCGAGCATTCCGTCTCCTGCTCCTCAGAACCACCCTCCCTCTTTCTCTCTCTCCCAATTGTTCCCCCTCTCCACCTAGTATAAAGTGTGGCGAAGGTTGCACTTATCAAGAGGTGGGAGAAATCCCCTTTATTTATAACGACGCCTATGCCTTTATCAAGAGGCATAGCGGCAAAATTTCTTTCAACCATGGAGACGACTTCTATCGATGGCTCCTCTCTAACTTCCCTATCCTAGATCTCCTTCTCCCAGAAGGTGTTTACACCTGCGGGCCAGACGATCCCGACGAAGAGGAGTTTATCCGAATCATAAAGGGAAGTCTCCCCGGCACCCTCATCCCTATGTTTATTCCCATCCATCCTAACCTTGTAGGATTTCCCGCTGACATTCTCCGAACCTTCCTTCCCCCCTCTACCATTGAAATTACCGAACTCCTATGATTCTCACTCCCTCACACACATACATTTTTATATATAAGCTATTTACATACTAAAATTATTGTAATTATCAATCGGGATCCTAAAATTTAAACAATAACTCTTTCCCCTCTCGGCTCCGATTGAAGACCGCCGTACTCATGTATCACCCGCGATCCACACACACATACACTCACTTCCATTAACGAATAAGTCGGCTTGTTATCATTATGTATAAAATTGTTTTTCTTTTCCCGTTTGCTGCATTATTAAAAATAAACTTATAATTATAACGTAAATGGTTTCTGTTAATCTATAACCCGTTCCCACTCATTCCCGTAAACCGAGATCGCACAAGGTCCTATCCTGAGCAAAAGAGAGATTTTCTTGCCGAAAAGGGACCACCGAGCGAATAGCCCTTTAAATAGTGTAAGAGCGACCCTTGCGGTCGTTGACCTATTTGGGCACGGTCACTTTCGTTCGGTTCGAGCAGACGGTTCAGCGTTTCGAGAAATAAAATAGTTACGTTCTCTCTCCGTCTCTTCCTTACCTGAGTCCGGACGTAACACAAGTATCACGATACTATACCTCTCTAATATCTATAATATCTCGTTTGTAAACTTCTACGTTTAAAAACTACTACATTTTCTTTTTTTTCAATTAAAATTTTATCGAAATATTAATATAGCTTATTTTTTAATAGAATTAGATTAAAAAGTTATGTATATATATGATGCAGATATATGATGCAGAAAATAAAGGTATTAAGCAAACAGTATAACTTTCCTTATTGCTAAGTGTTCAAAATCGAACGTAATGCTTAGGGCTCTCACACCAAAAGACACTTCCGTGTATCGACTTAATACTCGGAGGTAATACAGATGCGCGAAATCAATACGTGAGCAAATGATCGATCGACACGTGAATGCAGGATCCTAATCACGCATACTGCGCAACGCAGAACATGCGCATTCCGCGCTGCCGCGGTGTGACGTCCGTCATTTTCGCGAAACCATATTTTTGCGCGCTACAGTTTTTTCTGCGTTGATACTTAAAATTTAAGGATAATTAATAAATTTTTGTTGATTATTTTACTAGCGATATAAAAATAAAAAACATATTTAAATTTGCTCCTGGACCTAATCATGGAGCCCACCCGTATAGATGATTTTCCAACTGTTTAGTATACGCCGGCGGATATACAAGGCGTTATTTACAAATAAACTATATAAAAGCAAAAAGAGAGAAGTATTGTTTCGAAGGGTCTGAATAGCTTAGAGGTAAGAGCAGTCGCCCGGAAAGCGAAAGACTCGGGTTCGATTCCCGATTCAGCGACTTTCGGACCAATATTTTTCTCACTTATGAAAAATTTGTAATTAATAATTTCAAGTTGTACTTTATAAAGACCACAACCATATGGTCGATAAAGTAAAAACTTAGAAAAATTCATTGGCTAGTGTGGTCGATTAATTTAACTACCCTGTTGATTATTTTACTAGCGATATAAAAATAAAAAACATATTTAAATTTGCTCCTGGACCTAATCATGGAGCCCACCCGTATAGATGATTTTCCAACTGTTTAGTATACGCCGGCGGATATACAAGGCGTTATTTACAAATAAACTATATAAAAGCAAAAAGAGAGAAGTATTGTTTCGAAGGGTCTGAATAGCTTAGAGGTAAGAGCAGTCGCTCGGAAAGCGAAAGACTCGGGTTCGATTCCCGATTCAGCGACTTTCGGACCAATATTTTTCTCACTTATGAAAAATTTGTAATTAATAATTTCAAGTTGTACTTTATAAAGACCACAACCATATGGTCGATAAAGTAAAAACTTAGAAAAATTCATTGGCTAGTGTGGTCGATTAATTTAACTACCCTGTTGATTATTTTACTAGCGATATAAAAATAAAAAACATATTTAAATTTGCTCCTGGACCTAATCATGGAGCCCACCCGTATAGATGATTTTCCAACTGTTTAGTATACGCCGGCGGATATACAAGGCGTTATTTACAAATAAACTATATAAAAGCAAAAAGAGAGAAGTATTGTTTCGAAGGGTCTGAATAGCTTAGAGGTAAGAGCAGTCGCTCGGAAAGCGAAAGACTCGGGTTCGATTCCCGATTCAGCGACTTTCGGACCAATATTTTTCTCACTTATGAAAAATTTGTAATTAATAATTTCAAGTTGTACTTTATAAAGACCACAACCATATGGTCGATAAAGTAAAAACTTAGAAAAATTCATTGGCTAGTGTGGTCGATTAATTTAACTACCCTGTTGATTATTTTACTAGCGATATAAAAATAAAAAACATATTTAAATTTGCTCCTGGACCTAATCATGGAGCCCACCCGTATAGATGATTTTCCAACTGTTTAGTATACGCCGGCGGATATACAAGGCGTTATTTACAAATAAACTATATAAAAGCAAAAAGAGAGAAGTATTGTTTCGAAGGGTCTGAATAGCTTAGAGGTAAGAGCAGTCGCTCGGAAAGCGAAAGACTCGGGTTCGATTCCCGATTCAGCGACTTTCGGACCAATATTTTTCTCACTTATGAAAAATTTGTAATTAATAATTTCAAGTTGTACTTTATAAAGACCACAACCATATGGTCGATAAAGTAAAAACTTAGAAAAATTCATTGGCTAGTGTGGTCGATTAATTTAACTACCCTGTTGATTATTTTACTAGCGATATAAAAATAAAAAACATATTTAGATATAAAATGTAATAGAGAAGAAATGGTATAGAGATAGCCTTACAAACGTATGCGTGCGCGCGCGCGTGTGTGTGTATGTGTGTGCGCGCGTGCGTGCGTGTGTGCGTGCGTGCGTGTGTGTGTGTGTGTATTTATGCCTGTGTAATGTACAAGAAAAGATGTTGATGGTAAATGTGAGAAAGGTGATAAAGGTAGGCATGGAATCGCAAAAGAAAAGTTGTGTAATTTATCCATGCGTGATATGAAAATAGAAGACCGAACGATAATAAAACAAATAAAGTAGTCCGGGCAGGAAGACAGATCTTAATTATGATAGCGTAGTCTCCAAGAGGTATTTATATAATTTGCATTTGAATTCACTAGTCGATCTCGCGCTTCGAATATTAGGCAATAAGTCATTCCAAAACTTAGACGCGCTGAATTTGAAAAAGCGCCTAAAGACCTCAGTCCTGCACAAGGGCAGAGAGAGAAGATCCCCGGATGCTCTCGTGGTTTGCTGAGTCACCGCTGATTTGAATGTAAGACCTTAGTAGATAATACGCGGCTCCAGGGTGTAGAGGATATTAAAGAGTTGGCATCCTACGAAATATCTTTTTCTGGTATCGCACTTAAACCAGCGTAGTTCACGGTATCGCGGTGTGACATGCTCGTCCCATCTGATGTTGGATACGAATATTAGGCAGACGTTAATTGCTCTATACAACTGTGTATTAAGTGGTTCTCTAATGTCTGTAAGTGCCGCAAAACAATAGTCCAAATGCGGAAAGACCAACGAGACAATTATATAACCACACTCTTAACTCATTCGGTAGAAGATGCTTCGATAGTTTTAATTGATGTAGCTTAGTACGTTGTTCTTTACCATGTTTTGGACGTGCAGATTCTAGGATAATGTGTTGGAAATTGGGACCCCGAGATACTTGATACTAGTAGAGAGTTGAATGACCTGTTCGTTAATTCTGATGGTGGGCAGCAGTTCAGGTTTGATTGTATTTATGTATCTGGCTGTGCTTAGAATGATTCCCTGTGTTTTGGCTGGGTTCAGCGCTAGCCCGCTACCATTGGTCCAATGGACAATGGAATTAATATCGTTGTTCACCTTGAGGATGCTGTTATGTAGATCAGACGGTTCGCAGTGAAAATTAATCTGCAGACCATCCGCGTAGAAACTGTGTTTGCAATGCTGGATAATCCGGACGTCTGCAACATATAAAGTAAATAGTAGTGGGCCCAACACTGAGCCCTGAGGAACCCCAGCCGTTGTACGAGCCAGAGACAAGGTTGTGCCGTCGAAACCATCACGCACCGCCTGCGTTTTGTCCTCTAAGTAGGAAGCCATCCAATCCAGAGGGATGTTTGAAAGACCCATTTCTTTTAGTTTTCTAAGAAGAAGACCGTGATGGACCTTGTCGAAGGCCTTGGTAAAATCAAAGAAGATGATTGTGACTTTTCTGTGATCCGCGGCCTGACGAATGTCATCCAACATTCTGATAATGCAGGTCTGAGTGGAAGAGTTTCGCTTGTAGGCAAATTGGCAGAAATCTAATAAATCATTTTCTTTTAATTAGTCAGTTAATTGGTCGAAAACTATCCTTTCCAAAACTTTTGATATAAATGGCAAGATGGAAACAGGTCTATAATGTTGGACTGAGGTTGGCCGGCTAATCTTGGGAATGGGCGTTATGACTGCCGACTTCCAAATCCTAGGTACAACTCCGTGGAGATAGCGGAACTCCGCAGGACCTCCGTCCATGCAAGGCGCCGCCTTACGAGAGAAAGGAGGAGGCGGGACAACGAGGAGGAGATGGCAGACGCGCTGAAGGGATATCGAGAAGCAAGGAAATTCCTCAGCGCGGCCATCAGAAGGTCTAAGGCCAAAGCGTGGGGCGAGCAGCTGCTCGTCCTTAACGCGGACCCCTGGGGGCGCCCATACATGCTTGTTATGAACAAGCTAAAACCATGGACGCCCCCCGCTACGGAAGCCATGGATCTCCAGCTCCTGGAGGAAACAATAGATAAGTTGTTCCCCGCGACCCGGGCTCCTCCAATTCCGGAGGAGCCCATCGGATGGGACCAGGAGCTGGAGATCACGCAGCGTGAGATGGCCAGAGTATGAAAAAGATTAAGGGCCAGGGGTAATAAAGCCCCTGGCCCCGATGGAATACCCGGCCGGATCTGGGGGTTGGTCGAGGGACCACTGTCTGGGTTCATGAGGCAGCTGTTCAACAGCTGCCTCAAGGAAGGAAAGTTTCCCGAAGAATGGGGATCACCACAGTTGGTGCTGATCCCCACGGGAGGAAGACCGGAGGGCTCCCCTCCTGCGTACAGGCCAATATGCCTACTAGACGAGGTGGGTAAACTATTTGAGAAGATTATAGTGGACCGCCTCGTCGGGCATCTGTCCCGGGACGGAATGGGCCTCCATGAGGAATAATATGGGTTCCGCGAGGGAAGATCCACCATCGACGCAATACGTCGGGTGAGGTCCCTCGCGGAGTCCCAGTTAAGAGAGGGCAGGGTGGTTATCGCTATATCGTTAGATATTGTAAACGCGTTAAAACCCTGCCCTGGGACAAGATCGGGGACGCGATGGTCCATCACCGCGTCCCCGGATACCTCATGGGAGTCATCAGAAATTATTTCGCCAATAGGCAAATAATGTTCCGGGACAGAAACGGCACAACACGCAGGAGGGAAATGTTTTGCGGGGTCCCACAGGGGTCGGTACTTGGCCCCATGTTGTGGAACCTCGCATATGACAGAGTCCTCCGGTCGGCACTTCCCCCCGGCTGTAGTGTCGTCTGCTATGCAGACGACACACTAGTACTAGCCGGGGGGAAGGATTGGGACGAAGCGATCAGGATTGCAAACGTGGCAGTAGCATGCGCCGTGCGCGCGATAAGCGACATGGGCTTACGAGTAGCGCCTCAGAAAACGGAGGCGCTATTCATCCACGACGGCACTCGAAAAACAAAGAAAGGAGTGCCGCCAAGAGCCCATGTCGCAGTAAACGACGTCTCCGTCCAGGTAGGAAAGGACCTTAAGTATCTGGGTCTATACCTGGACAGTACCTGGAGTTTCACCGGGCACTTCGACCGTCTGGCGAAAAAAGTAGAAGGGGTAGCAGGCGCACTGTGTCGCCTGCTGCCCAACCTGGGAGGGCCGGACGGTCGGGTGCGCCGCCTGTATGCGGGCATCGTAAACTCGGTGGCCCTGTACGGGGCCCCGGTTTGGGCGGATGCGGCGATGGCCACACAGAAAATCAGGGATTCGCTAAGGCGAACCCAAAGGAAAGTGGCCATTCGCTGCATTCGCGGATATCGGAGGGTGTCCCATGCGGCGGCGATTACCCTAGCTGGGATGCCTCCCATGGAGCTCACGGCGAAGATGTACGAGGAGTCGTACTCGCGAGGAAGGGAGCTCCGTGGGAGGGGAATCAGACTCTCGGCTGAGGTGAGAGACAAGGTGAAACTCTGGGCCCGGCGACGCATGATGGAGAGGTGGAAGAACTACCTCTCCAATGTGCCCCCAACGCACTCGGGGAAACGCGTCGTCGGGGCCGTGGGCCCGTTCTTAGAAGAATGGGTGGAGAGGGCTCACGGCGAGACGTCGTTCAGATCTACACAGGTGCTCACGGGACATGGATGCTTCAAGGAGTATCTGTGTAGAATAGGAAGGGCACGCTCGGCGGGCTGCTACCATTGCGAAGAGGAGGAGGACACGGCGCAACACACCCTCGAACATTGTAGCGCGTTCGAGGGTGAGCGCCGTGTCCTAATTGAGAAGGTCGGCAGCGACTTGTCGCTCTTCAGCATCGTGAAAGCGATGCTGGAGAGCAAAGACAAGTGGGACTCCGTGACCTCCTTTTGCAACACTGTTATGTTGACAAAGAAGGTGGCGGAGAGGGAGAGAGAGAGGAAGGAAAGAATCCTGAGAGGAGATGGCGGAGGAGTGGACGGACGCCCCCCAATACCAAACAGAAGAAGGAGGAGGCGTCCGCCCAGGTAAAGGTCCAATCCCCCCATAGAGAGGGGGAAATGGACTCGGTGGGAAGATGGGTGGGGGGCGCCTTGCCCCCGCCCTAACATAAGAAGAGGAGATGCCCGTACGGGCGAAAGAGATGGGCGGGGGGCGCGGTGCCCCCCTCGCCAATTGTTATGAAAGCCCGTAGGGGCGGAGTGATATAGGAGGAGGGCGGGGTCGGATGTCGCCCGGCTGGCGGCCGCACGGCGAAAGCCCTGCGGCCGGGAGTCGGGCGGCATCCGCCCCCGCCCCTGCCGAGTTCCTCCCCTAGGGGAGGGCCTCGGCGATGCCCCCGGGCCGATGGTCGAATCCCACCAAGGAAGGGAACCGCGGCTCGGAGGCACGGGGGGGTCACAGGGACTCAGTCACACGAGTCCCATTGCACGTGGCCCCCCCGGGAAGGGATGCGGCTCTCTCACCGGTGCCCTAGGGCGCCGGTGGGAGGGCAACACTGCCTGCGGCGAGGGTTTTTCCCCCTTCTGGGGGGAGCCCTCGGGAGAAGAGCTCCCGGAGCGTCGGCCGAATCTCCTGTCCCTTTAGGGAGGGAGAGGGAGCCCCGTTCCGGGAGCGGGGGTTGGCGGCTCGAGCGGGAAGACTCGAGCCGTGACTCCGCCCCCAAACTTTTTTTTGGGAGGGCGCGGCGTGGGGGTTGTGCCCCCCTGCGCCGCAACCGGGAGGAACCGCAAGAACATTCGCGGGGGGGAGTATCTTCCTTTCGGGGAGGATGCTCCCCTAGAAGGTAGGACCAGGGGATGGCAAGAGGTAATGCTTCGGCAGTTCCTTGCCATCCCCATAAGCGCCAGCGAAGGCACCCGCTGTGGTTTTAGTGCGGTAGGTCTTGGACCCCACCGCCGATCCATACGTGGATCGGCGATGGGGGACAAGGAGTCCCACATAACCCTCATCCCCTATCCGGGGGGGTGAGTGGTACCATAAGGTTTCCACAGCGCAAAAAAAAAAAAAGGTACAACTCCGTACATTAGTAAAAAGTTGAAAATGCTCGATTATCGGCATGATGTAAGGCAGAGTCGTATTGATAAGCTTTGGTGATATACCGTCAGAGCCCACCGTGCCCGATTTGATTTGAAAAGACCTCCGTATGACATTAGGCGTGACATATTTAAAGAAAAATTTCCTGTCATCAAAATACTCGCCCAGAAGATCTCCTCCATTCGGTTCCTCGACCGCTTAGTTCGTCGCTCCCGCTCCCGCATCGACGAAGTATGATTTAAGCTCCTCAACGGTATGTGTGAGTTTTTTACTCGAGTCTTTAGCTTTAATAAGACCTAGGTGCTTCAGTTTGCTCCATATTACGGCCGGTTTGTCTTTCTGGCGGAAAATATCAATATAATTATTCTTTTTAGCCGTTCGAATTAAATTCTGCGCATGGTTTCTCATGGCCTTGAATCTCTCGTAGCAAGTCACAGTCCTGTTTCTTCTCCACACTCTTCTTGCAGTGTTCCTCGCATGCATTGCTCTCCGAATTTCCTCCGTAAGCCATGGAGCAGGAAGATTGAGGTACCGGATTTACCTCAAAAGAGCGTGGTTATTTAAGTAGTTTAGAAGACTGCCATTGAAGATTTGCACCTTGTCCTCGATGCAGTCAGACGCCATTAAAGCTGTCCAATCGAGCTCGCCGATCTCAGAAAGAAAATCTTCTTTGAATTGCCTAAAGTCCCGGCATAAGACTATTCTGTCGATACGACGCTTAATGCAAATGTCATATGTAATGTTGATTAAGTCATGCGCAGATAAAAATGGAACAGCAGCTTTGCCATAATTCATTAGTTTATCAACATCGTCAATAGTAGTGATATAAGGCGGGTTCTAAGCAAGGTCCTCTGAGGGGTGTTGAGTGGCGAGGGGAACCTATTGTGCGGGGGAATGACGTCACGCGGCGCGTGAAAATAACGTCCCGCGGGAGGAGGAACGCGCGGTTATGGTCCGCGAGTGGTCCGCGGGGAGGGGGAACGCGCGGTTATGGTTTGCGTGGGGTCCGTGGTGAGGGGGAACGCGCGGTTACTGTCCGCGAGGGATCCGCAGAGAAGGGGATCCGCGAAAGACCGCGTGAAGCTTTGTGAACAAGGGATCTGCGGGGAGAGGGGAATGCGAGGTGTACGCGAGAAAGAAATCGCAAGAGAGAAAGAGATAGAGCGCAAGAGAGATAGCGCGAAGCGCACGCGAGCGAGAGAGAGAAGAGAGATGTCCTGCGAAGGAGAGAGAGATAGCGTCCGCGAGATGGAGAGATAGAAGAGAGAAGAGAGAGATAGCGCAGCGACAAGATGACGCGGGCGCACGCGTGCGAGATATGGCAAGAGAGAATTCTTTTTAATATTTTTTTTGATAATTTTTATAATATTCCTAATAATAATTTATAATAATACTCCTAATAATAATTTTAAGGATGGAGGAATTTTAAATAAATACATTTTAAAATATTTAAAATATAATTTTTTTATTATCAGGAGACGCGGTAGCATCTCGCTAAGTATATCTTTCATTCGTCGTCAAATCCAATCCAAATATATACCGTTAATATACAATAGGTTATTTGTGTACAAGATATCAAAAACATTGAAAGATATCGAAAAGATATCGAAAAAAACGAAAAAACGCTACTGTGTATCCTTTACCGAAGCTAACACGATTTCGTGAATATTTAAAACAATGAATTGAAATATCTCATGAACCGGAACTTATTTTTTAAAAGTTAACCATATTAATCGAAAACCTGAATTTTTCCGCGTAAAATGAGACCTTAACGAAGTTGATAGCTGCACTGGTTGCAAAGATATGAATTTTTTAATTTTTTTTCGGCTGAAAATGTGTCATTCTACGTCGTCGGACTTGTCCGCGGTCATCCATCCCGGTATAATGACCGTGTCCACTGTTGCTTAACCTTTTTAGCGACCAAATAAAAAATGGATCTTATCTAAGATATTTATCTATCTATCCGTCTGTCCGTCTGTCCGTCTGTCTATCTATCTGTCCGTCTGTCTATCTATCTATCTATCTTCCTACCTACCTAGCTTTTTTTCGGCAACTGGGAAATGCATTTACGCATGTCCTCAACCTCGGGGGAGAGATGAGGGGTCTGCTGGACTTGTGGAGCCACCAGAAGGGTGGCCCCCAGTAATATCAGCTAAAACCAGTTGATAGCCGTCACCACGCGCGTGTGATAAGTCCTCGGGGACCGCGTGAGCATTAGCTTCAGGGGACTTGCGCGATCGCTTTCGCGTCGTCCCGATCAGTCATTCATACAGGGGCGATAGGGCTACTCTGCCTCCCCTTCTTCGTCCCTGGGATCTTTGTTAGGGGTAGGAGGCACCGCCGTGCCCCCACCCTAGGGCGGAGTATCGCGAACCGATAAGCGCCCATGCCGCTATGAGGATGAGGGGACGGCCGAGGGGAGGGGTCGGGGGAGGCAAGCGGCCACACCCCCCGCTCCCTCCCGTCATCATCGACTTTTATGTGGACATTCCAACTAGAATTTAAGAGACGCGAACCCCATAGAGTTATGGGGCCGCGTGCCTCCACCTCTTCCTTCCTCTGCCTCGTGCACACACTCTTTCGCTCTCTCTCGCTCTCTCGGCTTCCTCCTTCCGCGTGAGTACGCTCTCGCAGAAGTGGTTAATCGCATGCCACTTCTCTCTCGCACTCACCATTGTCTGGACCACAGCCGGAAGGACCAGATCCTCGCCTACGACTTCTCGGAGTGTTAGTCGCTCTTCGCTCCACGCAACGCAATTCTCCAATGTGTGCTGGGCCGAGTCCTCATCCTCATCACAGTGATGACACCTCTCGGAAGGCTCCTTACCGATACGACACAGGTACTCTTCAAAGCATCCGTGTCCAGAGAGCACCTGCGTCGTTCGGAAGGTTAGACTTCCCCATTCTCTATTCATCCATTCCTCGAGGACAGGGCGGACAGCTCCGGTAATACCTCGACCGTCCGCCCTGGCCTCGCCCGCACTTTCCTTCCATTCCTCCAACAGTTTGCCTTTGTAGCGCATTATCAGGACCTCCTTGCCCCGCTTAGTGCAGGGGGTATCATTCCCCATCGCACGCTTGACCTCTCTGTATAGTGCAGCATACATACACGCAAGCACCATCAGCGGAGGTGTCCCCGCCAGTACATTAGCCGCCCCGTAGGATATGGTCCGATATCCCCACCCCCCTTTTTTTGCGCTGTGGAAACCTCATGGTACCACTCAGCCCCCGGATAGGGGATGAGGGTTATATGGGACTCCTTGTCCCCCATCGCCGATCCACGTATGGATCGGCGGTGGGGTCCAAGACCTACCGCACTAAAACCACAGTGGGTGCCTTCGCTGGCGCTTATGAGGATGGCAAGGAACTGCCGGAGCATTATATCTTGCCATCCCCTGGCCCTACCTTCTAGGGGAGCATCCTCCCCGAAAGGAAGATACTCCCCCCCGCGAATGTTCTTGCGGTCCTTCCCGGTTGCGGCGCAGGGGGGCACCACCCCCACGCCGCGCCCTCCCAAAGAGTTTGGGGGGCGAGGTCACGGCTCGAGTCTTCCCGCTCGAGCCGCCACCCCCCGCCTCCGGAACGGGGCTCCCTCTCCCTCCCTAAAGGGACAGGAGATTCGGCCGACGCTCCGGAAGCTCTTCTCCCGAGGGTTCCCCCCAGAAGGGGGGAAACCCTCGCCACAGGTAGTGGTGCCCTCCCACCGGCGCTCTAGGGCACCGGTGAGAGGGCCGCCATTGCCACGTACCTTCCCGGGGGGATCGCGTGCAATGGGGCTCTTTAACTGTGCCCCTGTGATCCCTCGTGCCCCCAGGCCACAGTTCCCTCCCTTAGCGGAATTCGACCATCGGCCCGGGGGCACCGCCGAGACCCTCCCCTGAAGGAGGAACTCGGCGGGGTGCGGGGACGGATGCCGCCCGACTCCCGGCCGCAGGGCTTTCGCCGTGCGGTCGCCAGCCGGGCGACACCCGCCCCCGCCCTCCTCCTAGGACTGCTACACCGCCCCTAAGGGCCTCCCAATGCCAGGCGAGGGGGGCACCGCGCCCCCGACCCAACCACTCCGCCTTTGCGGGCAACCTCTCTTACTTCGCCGGGCGAGGGGGGCAAAGCGCCCCGCGCCCATCATACCGTCAAGTCAGCCCCCATTTACTGGGGGCTGGGTCTTTATCTGGGCGGACGCCTCCTTCTCCTTCGGTTTGGTCTTGGGGGGCATCCGCCCGCTCCTCCTCCATCTCTTCCGTCCCGGAGCCTCTCTTTCCTCTCTCGCTCCCTCACCGCCACCTCCTTTGCAAGCATGGCCGCATTGCAGAAGGAGATGACGGAGTCCCATTTCTCTTTGCTCTCCAGCATCGCCTTGACGACGCTGGAGAGCGACAAATCGTTCCCTACCTTTTCTTTTAGGACACAGCGCTCGCCCTCGAACGCGCTACAATGTTCCAGGGTGTGTTGCGCCGTGTCCTCCTCTTCCTCACAATGGCAGCAGTGCGCCGTGCGCGCCCTTCCAATTCTACACAGGTACTCCTGGAAACATCCATGGCCCGTGAGCACCTGTGTAGATCTGAACGACGTCTCGCCGTGAGTCCTCTCCACCCATTCTTCTAAGATCGGGCCCACGGCCCCGACGACGCGTGCCCCCGAGTGCGTTGGGGGCACGTTGGGGAGGTAGTTCTTCCACCTCTCCATCATGCGTCGCCGGGCCCAGAGTTTCACCTTATCTCTCACCCCAGCTGAGAGTTTAATGTCCCACCCACGGAGCTCCCTTCCTCGCGTGTATGATTCTTCATATATCTTCGCTGTGAGCTCCATGGAAGGCATCCCAGCTAGGATAATTGCCGCTGCATGGGACACCGTCCGATAACCGCGGATGCAGCGAATGGCCACTTTCCTTTGGGTACGCCTAAGCGTATCCCCGATTTTCTTTGTGGCCATCGCCGCATCCGCCCAAACCGGGACCCCGTATAGGGCCACCGAATTCACGATGCCCGCATACAGGCGGCGCACCCGACCGTCCGGCCCTCCCAGGTTGGGCAGCAGGCGACACAGTGCGCCTGCTACCCCATCTATTTTATTCGCTAGACGGTCGAAGTGCCCGGTGAAACTCCAAGTACCGTCCAGGTAGAGACCCAAGTACTTTAAGTCTTTCCCCACCTGGACGGAGACGTCGTTTACTGCGACATGGGCTCTTGGCGGCACCCCGTGGGTGCCATCATGGGTGAATAGCGCCTCGGTTTTTTGAGGCGCTATTCTCAGGCCCATGTCGCTTATCGCGCGCACGGCGCACTTCCTGGTTGGCGATCGCGATCGCTTCCTGCCAATCATTCCCCCCGGCTAGTACAAGTGTGTCGTCTGCTATGCAGACGCCACTACAGCCGGGGGGAAGTGCCGACCGGAAGATTCTATCATAGGCGAGGTCCCACAGCATGGGGCCGAGTACAGACCCCTGTGGGACCCCGCAAAACATGTCCCTCCTGCACTCCGTGCCGTTCCTGTCCCGGAACATTATTTGCCTATTGGCGAAATAACTTCTAACAACCCCCATGAGGTAACCAGGGACGCGATGGTAGATCATCGCGTCCCCGATCCTGTCCCAGGGCAGGGTGTTGAAAGCATTTACTATATCTAAGGATATTGCTACAACCACCCTGCCCTCTTCTATCTGGGACTCCGCGAGGGATCTCACCCGACGTATTGCGTCGATGGTGGATCTTCCCTCGTGGAACCCATATTGTTCCTCATGGAGGTCTATTCCGTCCCGGGACAGATGCCCGACGAGGCGGTCCACAATGATCCTTTCGAATAACTTACCCGCCTCGTCTAACAGGCATATCGGTCTGAATGCAGGAGGGGAGCCCTCCGGTCTTCCGCCCTTGGGAATCAGCACTAATCGTGCTGATTCCCACTCTTCGGGAAATTTCCCGCTCCTGAGGCAGCTGTTGAACAGCCGCCTCATGGACCCAGGCAATTGTCTCTCGACCAACCCTCAGATCCGACCGGGTATTCCGTCGGGACCAGGGGCTTTGTTTCCCCTGGCCCTCAGTCTCTTGAACACCCCGGCCATCTCACGCTCCGTGATCTCCAGCTCCTGGTCCCACTCGATTGGCTCCTCCGGGATTGAAGGAGCCCTAGTTGTGGGAAACAATTTAGTTATTGTTTCATCCAGAAGCCGGAGATCCATGACTTCCGTCGCGGGGGGCGCCCATGGTTTTAGCTTGTTCATAACAAGCCTATATGGGCGCCCCCAGGGGTCTGCGTTGAGGGCGAGCAGCTGCTCGCCCCACGCTTTGGTCTTAGACTTCCCGATGGCCGCGCTGAGGGATTTCCTGGCTTCTCTGTATCTCCCCAGCGCGTCCGCCGTCTCCTCTTCGTTGCCGCGCCTCTTCCTTTCTCTCATGAAGCGGCGCCTTGCATGGACGGAGGTCCTGCGGAGTTCTGCTATCTCCTCCGTCCACCAATACGCCGCACGGCGCGACAACGATCTGGCCCGAGGCATGGCGAAATCACACGCATCCGCCATTATGCCCCGGAGCCAGCCCACCTGCCCTGGCACATCCTCTTCTTCTGGTACCTGTATGCCAGGCCAGGTGGCTGAGGGGACAGCCGCCATCAGTCTGTTTGGGTCCAGCTTTTTTAGGGCCCATCTCTTGGGGCGGGGATTATCCCCCCCATTGCCGCGGCTGAGCACCCGCTGGCGGGTTACCTCCACATCAAATTCGATGTAGATGTGGTCGGACAAGGTTTCTTGGTCCGACACCCGCCAGTTTTTTATTTTGTCAGCCGCAGAGGGCGTGGACCACGTTAGGTCCACGATTGTTTCCCCCTGCGGCCGAACACAGGTGCTCCTCGATCCTGTGTTAAAAAGACACAGGTCGAGTGCTGCGGCCCACATCTCTAGAACCCTGCCTCGCTGGTCCGTGGCACGGGAACCCCAACGCCTTGATTTCGCGTTGAAGTCCCCGGCCAGGATCACTGGACGAGGGAGCTTTCCGCGGACGTATTCTGTCAATTCGTCCAGCGCTCCCTCGCACCTGGCAAGGTCCCAGCTGGGGGGGATGTACACCCCCACCACTGTGATGGGCCCCCAGTCTGCCGCCACATATGCATCGTCCTCCCCTGCCTTGCTGCAGGGGGGGCGACCCTCCTCATACCTCCAATGGATCGCGACCGAGCCAGTCGGGTTGATCGCCCAGCAGGGGTGGCCACAGGGCACCCCCGGGGGGTATGGCTCGTCCGTGATCCCCATACCACAACCACGCTCGCTAAGGGCTTGGACAAATAAGTCTTGTGCCCTGCGAGCGTGGTTGAGATTGGCCTGAATGACCCTGTAGGTCATCTTAATCGTTGGCCCTGGCGTCCTCCTCGACCTCCATTCTTTCTGGATCAGCCACTGGCTGCTCTTTCGCCTTTGGAGCAGCCACTGGCTGCTCCTTCGCCTTTGTAGATGTAGCTACCTTAGGGCCATCCGCCCGGGAGGTGTTCTCCTTGGGCGGGTTGCCCTTCTTTCCCTTCGAAGAAGGGGCCGCCTTGTTGCCCCTCTGTTTTGGCGGGGTGCATATAGCACTGCCCACCCTATGGTCCGCTCTCAGGCGAAGTCCGCACAGATGGGGCATTTGGCTTGGCCCCTGCAGTCCCTCGCCAGGTGTCCAGGGGCTCCGCAGTTGTAACATAAGTTACGCCTGTCGGTCTGATTTTTACATTGCCCCTGGACGTGTCCCTTGCCCAAGCAACGGTAACATTGCAGGGGCCTCGCGTCCAGCATTTGGACTCCGGCTCAGACCCATCCCAGGGTGAGCTTTCCTACCTTGGCCACCTTGTTGGCGGCAGCGAAGGGGCATTGGACCCATGCGGTGCCCATAGTGCCCCCTTGGAACTTAACGTTACCCACCTTTACATCAGAGGGGTCGCAGCTCCCCACTTCAGCCACCTCGGAGCGAATTTCCTCCGAGGTGACCGAATCGTCGACCACTCTGACCCGGAGCTCGGCCGTCTGCACCGGCCGAGAGATCCTTACACCCTCGACATGGGAAAGGACGTCCCTCAGCCGGCGCGCAAACTCGTCGGCCTTCTCCGCCTTTCCCTATCCCGCGACCTCATATTTGAGGCCACCAGTAACGGCCCTGGTGGCCCTCATCCCAGAGATCCCCAGGTCCGCGACATTAATTTGGGATCTCGCGAGATCCACGACCTCTTTATAACGCCCCTCAGGGCAAATGAGGACGACAGCTGCCGTCCTTTGAATCCTCCTCTTCCCCTTCTTTTTCGCCGCCTTGTCGGCGCTCCCCTTCTGCCCTCCATTGCTGGAGGGGGAGGAGACTTTGGCGGCATTTTTCCTCGTCTCTCGGGGGGCGTTTGGTGCCTGGTGTTCGGGCTGCCCTTTGGCCTCCTGTTTCCTCTTCTCCCTCCTCCCCACCTCCGTCGTCCAGGCTTCATTCCGGGCGCCGGTCTGCGGTGGGGATGGGGAGCCGGTACGGGGGGCTTCCGCGATTTGAGGGCGTCGGGGGGCACGCGTGGCGTCCTTCCTTGGGGGAGGGGGGTTGCTCGGGGTTTTCCCCTTGCTGGCCCCCTCCTTTTTCTGGAAGGGCTTCGCGCTCCTGCCTTGAGCGGCGCTGGTGCCTGGGCTTGGTCCTTTGGGGCCTTGCCCTGTGGTCGCTTTCGCCGCCTTGGATGGAGCGACACGCTTAGAGTCTGCCCTTGCCTTTCCCTGTGGTCCGGTGTCGGGCTTCATCTCATTGACCCCTTTCGGTATTTTTGGGGTGCTGCTCACCCAGGTATATCCTGTTTGCGGGGGGGGCTTCGTTTCTGGACCTAAGTCCCTGTACGAAGTCCTCCCTAATCCGCAGGAGGTCCTGAATGCCTTCCGACATCTCGTCGTAGGCCTTTTTATCCTCCTCTTTCTCGATCCCCCGCGGGTACTCCTTCCCCAGGGCTTTCCTTACCCCCTTGATCGGGGGCCTCTGCGGGAGTGGTGTGTTCGGGAGGTCGACCTCCATAGGTGTGGGTCCTCCCAGAGTCTGTGGCTCGCTCCCGCCAGCGTCCGCACCTTCGTTTACTGGAGCGGTATTGTCCCATCCGGTGCAGGCGCAGTCCTTAATAGTCCCCGCCTTTAGCTTAACCCTTTTTTTTTGCGCTGTGGAAACCTCATGGTACCACTCACCCCCCGGGTAGGGGATGAGGGTTATGTGGGACTCCTTGTCCCCCATCACCGATCCACGTATGGATCGGAGATGGGGTCCAAGACCTACCTCACTAAAACTACAGCGGGTGCCTTCGCTGGCGCTTACGGGGATGGCAAGGAACTGCCGAAGCATTACTTCTTGCCATCCCCTGGCCCTACCTTCTCAGGAGAGCATCCTCCCCGAGAGGAGGATGCTCTCCCCCGCGTATTGTTCGTGCGGTCCCTCCCGGTTGTGACGCAGAGGGGCACCGCCTCCACGTCACGCCCTCCCAGAAAGTTTGGGGGGCGTCACGACTCGAGTCTTCTCGCACTAGCCGCCACCCCCCGCTACCGGAACGGGGCTCCCTCTCCCTCCCAAAGGGACGAGAGATTCGGCCGATGCTCCGGGAGCTCTTCTCCCGAGAGCTCCTCTCAGAAGGGGGGAACCCTCGCCGCAGGCAGAGTTGCCCTAACACCGGCGCTCTAGGGCACCAGTGAGAGGGCCGCCACTGCCGCATCCCTTCCCGGAGGGATCACGTGCAATGGGACTCGGTGTATCTGAGTCCCTGTGATCCCCCCGTGCCCCCGGGCCACGGTTCTCACCCTTTACGGGATTCGATCATCGGCCCGGGGGCATAGCCGAGGCCCTCCTCTAGGGGAGGAACTCGGCAGGGACAGGGACGGATGCCCCCCGACTCCCAGCCGCAGGGCTTTCGCCGTGCGGCCGCCAGTCGGGCGACACCCGCCCCCGCCCTCCTCACAGAACTGTTCCGCCTTCACGGGCCTCCCTCACTCGTTGGGCGAGGGGGGGTACAACGCCGTTCGCTCAACTACTCCGCCCTTACGGGCCTCCTCCTCCTCTTTCGAGCGAGGGGGACGCAGTGCCCCCCGCCCGACCTCCCTCCTAATCCGCCCCATCGGGTGGGCGTCTTCTTGTTCGCCTCCGCGTCCCCGCCTCGGCAGGCCGCCCCCGCCCCCGCCCCCTCTACCTCGGTCACCGTCTCTCTCTCGCGCCCTCTCGGCCCTTCCTCGCCGGGGCACCCAGGTAGGGTCGTCCCTTTCTCCGCGGGATTCGGGGGTAAGCGTCTGCCTACCCCGTCTCCCCCGTCTCTCCCGCTCCCTCTCTGCCTCCTCCTTCTGCGTCATAACCTTGAAGCAGAAGGAGAAGACCGCCTTCCACTTCCCCTCATCTTCTAGCATCTGCCCAACCACATTGGGCAGATGCAGGTCATTCCCTATACATTGGACCAGGACTCCGCGCTCTTCTGCCCAAGCTGGGCAGAATTCCAAAGTGTGTTGCGCAGAGTCCTGGTCCTCATCGCAATGGTGGCATTGTGCCGTACGTTCCCTTCCTATTTTACACAGGTATTCACCGAAGCATCCGTGCCCGGTGAACACCTGTGTCATGTGGATGTCCCGCCGTGAGACCCACTCTTCCAATTTCGGTCTCACGGCCCCGACGACCCTGTGCCCCGAGTTGGTGTGGGGCACAGTTGACAGGTACTCGTTGAATTTCCCTGTCATCAGTCGTCGGGCCCGGAACCTCAAAGTGCCCTTAACCCCAGCCGTCATATGCACTCCCCACCCACGGAGCTCGCGCTGCCGCCGGTAAACTCCGGCGTACATGTCAGCGACGAGCTCCATGGGTGGCATGCCGGCCAGGGCTATGGCCGCCGCGTGCGACACGGTTCTATACCCGCGGACGACGCGAATGGCCACCCTTCGCTGGACACGCCTTAGCGTGTCCTTGATGTGCCTGGTGGCCATCGCGGCGTCCGACCAGACTGGCGCTGCGTACAGCGCCACGGAGTTAACCGTGTTCGCGTAGAGGCGGCGCACCCGATCATCTGGCCCTCCCAGATTTGGTAGCAGACGGCTCAACGCCGTCGCCACCTTGTCTACCTTCACCGCCAGAAGATCGAAGTGATCTCTGAAGCTCCAGGTTCCGTCCAGCAGGAGTCCCAGGTATTTAATGTTGGGACCCAGCTGGGCGGGGACACCATCCACTTGGACATGGGCCGTCGGAGGTTTCCACGGGTTCCGTCGTGGAAGAAGGCCGACTCGGTTTTCCGAGGGGCCACTCCGAGACCCATGCCCTTTATAGCACGCACGGCACATGCCACTGCCATCTCAGCTAATGCTTTTGCTTCCCTCCAGTCTCTTCCCCCGGCCAGTATTAATGTGTCGTCTGCATAGCAGACGACCTTACCGCCGAGGGGGAGGGCAGACCTTAGCACGCGGTCGTAAGCGAGGTCCCACAGTAGGGGGCCCAATACTGACCCCTGCGGGACCCCGCAGTACACCTCCCTCTGGCAATGGGTACCGTCTTTGTTACGATACCCCAGGCCCCTACTTTGGAAGTAGGACCCTATGACCCCCGCCTTTAGCTTAATCCTGGCGTGGGCCGCCTCCCTCTGCAGCCTGGTATTCTCAGACTGCAGAGCCCTGATTTTTTTACGGAGAGCCTCCGCCTCCCCTTCCTTCTCTACCCCTTCCACGGGCTGTGCCCTTCAAATTTTTCGGCATGAAGGCCGTATTTTTGACCGCGAGCACTTGCTCGATGCCCTCGGCCGAGATGTCGGGAGTTGGAGCATCCCTGAGTTGCTCCATTTGCTCTATGACCATCTGTCCCAACCTCGCCTCCGCAGGCGTTTTGCGGAGAGGCCTACCGAGGTTGAGCATCTCGGCTTCGTGCTCTTCCTCCCTCCTTTTTGTCTCCTCGGCCTTTTTGGCCTGGAGAACGTAGTACCCGCCCGTCGTGGCCGGGTGCCCCCTCTTCCTCTTCTTGGCCCTAGGCTCGCCGAGGGTGTCCATAATATCACCCTCCTTCTCGTCTGTCGATATCCCTGTTCCCGCCAGTCTAGCCCATGTCGCCTCTTTGATATAATCGCTCAGTTCGGCCATATGCCTGGGCGGCGGCGCTAGTTCCATTTCCGGTGTTCTGGAAGGTCCCGCCGTTACCTCCGTGTCCTCGCGCCTCAAACATACTGAGACCCTCTTGATCTCAGTCACTCGAGTTTTGCTAGACTGAGGAACCGTTTTGGGCCTCTGCACCTTCCCTCCTCCCATCGTCTTTGTTAGTTTATTTTTCGAGGTCTTCATCTTTGTTTATCCCACTATCCCGCTGCGGCTCCGTCCCCCAGGATATACCCCCTCCGGCCAAGGGGTGTCCCGAAACATGACCGGCCACAACCCCAAGACCGGGCCCCAAGTTCCTCCGGGGAGAGGACATACGCCATAGGCCGGGGGGAAACCACACCCCAGCTAGGCCCCGAGCCCCTTACTCCCCCATGAGGGGTTTGACTCCCCCATGGGATTTCAGGGGTCCCACACCTCCGACTGTGCGGGTACCGCAGCGGGTGGCGCTACCCGGGGGGCCCCACGGACGCTTCGGACAAGGTCGCCGCTCCCCGGCCCTGCCCTACACGCCGTGGCGACCAGCCGTCCGCCTTCACGGGCCTCCCTCACTCGTTGGGCGAGGGGGGGTACAACGCCGCAGACTGCATAGCGGGAGGACAAGCGCCGAAGCGCCGTGCAATATCCTCTCCTAACGGTGCCATGCCACCGGGCGTTTGTATTCCGGGTCGCCATCCCTTACCACATACGAGCCGAAGCTCTAACGGGGAGGTGGGCCCCACATGGTCCGGTATCCCCTAATGATACGGATAGCCATTCTTCCCGATATCCTGTTTAATACAGCGGTAGCTCGTCGCGATCGCTCCAAGTCCGCTGCCCATACCGGGGCCCCGTACATTGCAACAGAGACAACCACTCCTCGCAAGAGTCGCCTAGTTCTCCCCCCCCGGTCCCCCCAAATTTGGTAAGAGCCTGCTAAGGGCCGCGATAATTCTATCCGCTCTTGGGGATAGTCGCGAGAAGTGCCGTGAAGCTCCAGGAGCTGTCCAGCGTGAGCCCAGATACTTCATCTGCGAGCCCATGCTGATCAGCCCCCGCCCCACTCTAATGCTGGACCGCGGAGGGGGCCTCTTCCTAGCCTTGTGGAACCACAGTGTCTCAGACTTCTCATGTGCCACTGTGAGTCCCACACTCTCAATTCTTCCTAACACCAACTCAGTCGCTATCTCCGCTCTAAGGAGTGTGTCCCCTCAGTCGTCACCCTTCGCGATTACCAGGGTATCATCTGCGTAGCAGATGAGTCTTACCCCGGTCGGAAGCGCAGCCCTGAGTATCTTATCATACGCTAAATTCCACAGGGTAGGTCCAAGAACCGATCCCTGCGGAACCCCCGCCACAATCGCCCTCCGCGCAACGTTGCTCTCCACCGTCGGGTACTCCACCCAGCGGTCCGACAAGTAAAAGTCGATAATCAGCCGCAGGTATGCTGGAAATCTGTGTCGGGACGCCCAGTAAGGAGCCCAACTCCTCCCTAACACAGTCCCACGGGAGGGAGTTGAACGCGTTCCTGATGTCCAGCGAGACTGCAATCGCAACGCTCCCCTCCCCGATGAATTCTTCCGTGATGCTTCTTGCTTGGGAAATGGCGTCCACAGTCGATCGGCCAGTCCTAAACCCGTACTGCACGTCAGCCAGATCCGGTCCCCGCAGGCGGAGGTGGGAATGGATATGCTCTACCACGATGCGTTCAAAGATTTTTCCCACCTCGTTGATCAGGCAGATCGGACGGTAGGCCAACGGTAAGTTCTCCGGTTTGCCCTCTTTTCGGATCAACACGAGCCTAGCTCTCTTCCATTCGGAGGGGAAGCATCCCTGTCGGAAGCACTGGTCGAAGGTGTTCTTCAGTTACTCTTCTATCACCGGGAAGGCCGCCGCCCATGCCCGTCCTGGAATCCCGTCCGGGCCTGGAGCGGTGTTCTTGGCCTCCATTCTTTTCCTCGCCCGTTGTAGCTCCTCGCTGTTAACACTAGCGAAGTACATCCGTTCCCTATGGGTACCTCCTTCTTCTCTTGCCTGCTGCTCCTACCGTCTTCCCGGGAATAAGGTGTTCAGGGTTTCCTCGAGAAGCGCAGTCTCCATTGTCTGGGTGGTTAGAGGGGCCCAGCGCTTTAATTTGCCCATCACTAATTTATAGGGCTTGCCCCAGGGGTCGTCCTCCAGAGTGGACAGGAGGCCCTTCCATGACGTCGCCTTAGCTGCTCGTATCGCCGTACTCAGCACCCGTTTGGCCTCTCTCCAGGCTTCCAGGGTCTCTTCCACGTTGTCACTTCTTCTCCTCCGTGCTCTGGTGAATTGTCTTCTTGCTGCAACGCAGCTACGCCTATACGCAGCGAGTTCCTCGGACCACTAGTGGACCCTCCTCTTCCTTGGCGTCCGGCTCGTCCTTGGCATAGCGTTGTCGCAGGCCCCAGTCATCTGCCTCCTCCACCAGTCAGCCATCTGATCCGCATCTTGGGAGCTAAGTTCTCCCCAGGTTACTGCGCTAAATGTCGCTCTGAGCTCGTCACCTCCATACGCATCTCGGGAAGTGTTCTTTGTCCACTTCCGGGGGACGCGGGACGTGGAGGCCTATCCGGATGTATCGGTGATCCGACAGGGTCTCCACTCTCGCCTCTACCTTCCACTTGGTAATCCTCCCGATGGCCGCAGGGGTGGCAAAGGTTAGGTCCACAATCGAACCCCCTTGGTGGCAAACACAGATATGAGTTCTTCCCCTGTTCACCAGTCGCAAGCCTAAGTTAGACGCCCAATCGCCTAGGATTTCTCCTCTCGCATTAGTTGTGGGAGACCCCCATGCAGCCGACTTCGCGTTGAAGTCTCCCATCACCAGCGTCTCTGTTGCCATCCACTGTCTTAGTTGGGCGCCCAATTCCCCGATTGTCTTCTCAAATTGTTCGAGATCGACGTTCGGGGAGATGTAGCACCCAGCGATGATCCGCTTCTCCCATCTACCGATGACGTAGCCCTTGCCCTTGGATACAGGGCGGCAAGTCTGCGTAGCTCCAGCAGGGCAGATGATTGCCACCGTGCCCGTATCGTCTCCCAGCCAATCTGAGTTTTGGGGGATCCTGTAGGGTTCCGACGCCACTATAAGACCTGCACCCCACTCCGCTGCGCTCTGCAGTGCGAAGTCCTGTGCTCGCTGGCAGTGGTTAAGGTTCGTCTGTAGGATGCAGGTCATGCTTCAATGATCATCCTCTCCATCCCGATTTCCTCCATTATCGGGTTGTCCTCTACGGTCGCGGTGTTGGATTTGGGATCCGCGGAGGGTGAGCTGTTTCCCCGCCGGTTCCTTTCCTGCAGCGGTCCTTTCCCTTTCCTCTCTCCTGGGGGGTTACATTTGTCGCTCCCCAGTCGGTGTGAGTGAGGTCTTCCTAAGTCTCGGCACAGCGGACAACTAACCGGTGCCGCACAATCCCTCGCAAGATGTCCTGCTGTTCCACACCTATAGCACCTATCGCTACGATCAGCAGCATCGCCGCAATTGCTCCTCACGTGTCCGGTTTGGAGGCACCTGAAACATTGCAGGAGTCTTGTATCCAGACTCCCCACGGTAGCTTTTGTCCATCCTATATGGATAAGACCTTTGTCCAGTACTCTGGTAGCCATGATTACCGGGCAGGAGATCCATAGGGAGTTTACCCCATTATACGACCTGTTTATTTTCCCTGTCTTCACGTCGCTAGGCCGTCCTTCTCCCTCTTTTGCGATCGCGGCAGCTACTTCCTCCGTCGAGACCGAGTTCTCAAAGCCTTTCACTCGCATCTCAATTCTCTTTGCTGGCCTTGCAATCTTGACTCCCTTTTTGCTGAAGACTTCCTCCAGTTTGCCCGCTAGGAGGTCCGCTTTCTCGCTCTTTTCATTTCCAGAGATCTCGAGTATGATAGAGCCGGTTATTCCTCTCTTGTAGTTGACGTCCTCTATGCCTAATTCCTTCAAGCATATTTTCTTTCTTGCCTCCGCCGTGATTGCCGCATTATCCATCCCGTTATCCGTGGTCGTTGTTATAGTGACTGCCGCCGTGTTGGGCGGACGGGTAGGCGGGGGAGCTGCCCTACTGGCACTTGGTTTTATGGACGTTTTTCCTGCTTCCCTCTCAATCACCTTAGTCCAGGGTATTTCCTCCTTAGCCGGGGGATCTTTTTTCCCTTCTTCTGGTTTAGCCTCTGTTTCCGTGTTCATCCTAATGGCCCCTGTTTTCTTGTCCTTCCATGGTTCTCTCTACTGCTACTTGATTCTTCCTCTCCCTCCTCTTCTCAGCTGCATATGTTGAAGCTGGTGTTCTGGTTCCTTCCCCGATAGGTCTCCTCTCTTTCAGCTCTGCTTTTAACCCCGTTATTTTGAAGTCTATCATGCCTTCTATCTTCTTTAAGAAGGCCTCCATGACGTCCTCCGTAATCCTTTTTTTTGGTGGATGTTCTTCCTCGTTTGGCGACGGCATCTCAGGCCACCTTAGTTCAGCCTCGACTCCCTGCATGTCCACTTCCATGCGGTTTCGATCTCTGCTGGCGGGGGTTCTTTGCGGCAGGGGACTTAGTTCGCGTGCCTTTGTGAGCGCCTCGACTTCTGTCCTTAATCTTGCGGCTTCCTTATTTAACTTCCTGTTAATTATTTCGAGCTCTTCTTCTCTCCTATTTGTTTTTTCTCCATCCAGTGCTTTTGGCCGCCTAACTAATTCCTCCGTGGCCATGTTAACAGTTATGGCTGCCTTCCATAGAGGTTTCTTATAATTGCTCTTGAGACCCTCAAATTTTTTGTGATACATTTGACCTCGGTCATTTCCTTGATCACTCTACTGCTGATTTCCTCCAACGACCACGTTGGGAGCAGGGGCTCAAGGAATTTCCTCGTCTCCCCTTCCGCAACCGCCTGTGATCTGGAGACTGGAGGCTCAGCGCCCTCCCTCATTGCTTGCAGGATTTCCTTGTCGGCTTTGGCTTCCATCTCCTCTCTTTGCAGTTGAAGCAATTTTTGCTTAGCAGCTGCCGGCCCCACATATTCCCCTGTAGTCGGGGCCCTGCCGCGCTTCCTCTTGAGCTTTTCATGTTGAGAGATTTGGTCGACATCGCCGTGGAGTCCGATGATACCGCATCCTCTTCCTTTGCGGAGAACGTGTAGTCGACTGTCGGCTCTGCGTTCTTCTTCATGATTTCCTTCCTGTTTCCACCGCTTTCGATTGTTACTGAGTGTGCTAGCTGTTCGACTATGGTAATTTGTACCGTTGGCACTTTAATTAGTTGCCTCTTCCTTCCTCCTGGTTCGCATCTCCGCTTTCTTCACTTCCATGGGAGATCTCTTGACAGAGCCTCTTCGCTCGAATGGGTTCTGTGTCGTCTTGTCCTGTTTGTTGCCGGTCGGAGGGCTAAACTTCTTCTTTATGTTCTTCCACAGAGAGTTGTCCTTGTGTGTTTCCGTGTCGTCTCTGATCGGTGGTGTGCTAGTCCCTTTTCCTGCCATGTTCATTGCTGAGTTATATAATTCCATTTTTTGGTTGCTCCCGGGTGTGTTGCGGCTCCATCCACCAGGGTATACCCCCACCGGTCGGGATCTGCCCCGAAACATGACCGGACACAGATCCCTTCCGGGCCCCGAGTTCCCCCGGGGAGTGGACAAATGTCTTTGACTGGGGGGGAATGCGCGCACCCCATCCATGACTCCCGCCCCTTACCGACCCGTATGGGGGTTTGACTCCCCGTACGGGTTTTTAGGGGTCCCACGCCTCCGACAACGTGGGCACCGCAACACAGCTCGCCAGGCTTGGTTATCCCGGGAGTGGCCCCATGGACGGTTGGGGCGAGGTCGCCGCTCCCCGGCCATGCCTTGCCCGCCATGGCGACTAACCTTCCTCTTCGTTCTTCTTCAAGGAGGGGGGCTCCATCGATGAGGCGGTTGTGTCCCCGTGTGTTCCCAGAAGGGGAACGGTGTGCTCTTAGTCCAGCGTCAGTTTACCCAGAGACCCGTCCGACTTGGAAGACCCTACCATGGACCGAAGTCCCCGCCGGCATGGCCCTCCGGGATCATCACTGACGCCTTCAAGCTCTCTCGCTACGTCAAGGCGACACACCACGAGAGAGACCTACCTACCTACCTTTTTTTTGATGCGGTGGAGAATGCATTTACGCACTCCCTGGCCCTCGAGGGAGGGTTTAAACCAGGGAAGTGTGGGACTCACAGTACTCCCCTTATTCAGGAGAGATACTGAATACCGCACTAAACTCCACCGGTAGCCAACCCCATGCATTTATTGGTTCCCGGGAACCGCGTGAGCATATCATCCGGTGAACCCCGCGTTTGCGCATATACGCTCACCCCGATAAAAATAACATACCGCGTTAGAGAGAGCCAGGACTACACTGACCCTCCCTCTTCGCCCGTGGACTTATTGGGGAGAGAAGACACCCTCGTGTCTCCACTCCCGGGTCCCCGGGCGGGATACCACCGCGACCCGATCGCGATTACTACCTACCTACTTACCTACCTACCTACCTACTATTAATTGCTTTTGTGATAAATTGATGCTTTTCAAATATCCCTTTGCAGTTTTATTATGCAATTCATCATCGACTAGAAATTGTACATCTTTATTTGAAACAAGCATTTCTATATCATTTTCATGATTTTCAATTATGTCTGTATTTTGTGTAATTAAAGAAGAAGCAAAGTTAGAGTTAAGTGCTGGATAACTACTATTAGATGACGTTTGAAGAGTACAAGAAGTATCATAGACTGTTGAAAGAGTGGCTTCGTTGTAATTTATATTATCAGCACTCATCAGAGAAGCCTCGCATTCAGCATTTTTATTTACATTCATTAAAGGAATCCTGCATCGAATATTTTCATGTTCACTGGTCGAAGATATTTCAGACTGTGTATTTGAGGGCATACAACTTATTGCACTTTCAAGAGGAATTGCATTCCAATTCAGTTTATTCTTTGACATATTCGTAAAACTTTTAGGCTCAAAGTGCCCTTCGCAGATGCGAAAGTAATCACATTTCACATCTTGACTAATATTGCAAATTCTCCTCCATTCATTTCTAAATTCAATTTTTTTAGGAAATCTATAGAAATGCTTGTTTTGATAAGAATTATCTACTATGTCAGTATAATACGCATTTGTACACTCTGGGTATTTGCACCGATATTTACACATACCTATGAATAGAGATGCCATGCTTCGTACTTATCACAATATATGCATCACAAGAATTATCACAGGAATTATCACAAAAATTATCCTACAACTAGCATAAAATAAGAATTATCCTATAGCTTACATACTATATGTTGTTAACATACCACAGTCGTTGTTTGACTACATCGTGTAGTCAGAACCTCTCATGTAGCTACATTGGATGTCGTGTAGTAATTCCTGGGGTGCTTTCGCGAAAGATCAAAATGATCCAGATTAAAATGATCCGTGTATTCCGTGCGTTGTGATTGGTCAAATCTGAAATTTCATTGAATAAAATTTCAATGAGATTGACTCTCATTGTAACTTTATTCAATGAAACTTTATTTCAAAATCTGGATTTTGATCTTTCGCGAAAGCAGCCCTGAAATAGTGTGAACACTCACACTTCCTCCCATGGTGAATGGATCCTGGTTTTTCTATAAAATAAATAATAAGAGAATATTTTTCTTCTTTTCTTTACAGAGGAAAATATTTATGTATATGTTTTCTTACCATTCATCAAGCAGCACCTTTGAGAGGACGTTTCGGAACGTAACCTAAGTATGACGCTGATGCCACGTGACGCAACGGCATTTTCTGATTGGTCATTTTAACCCCTACTTTGGAGTGTCCCCACTTTTTTAGTGTTACCGGAAACCACGATACAAGTTTCACTCCCTTGTGTGTGCTCCGGAGTGTCATCCTGATTCGGATAGTGCCAACAGGCCGCGAGTTCCCTCTTGCCAATCCTATGCAGGTAATGACCAAAACAACCGTGCCCGGTCATGATCTGCGGTCGAATGGAACGTCATATTGCCAAAGGAGGATGGATAAAATCATCGGATTTTGACCCAAGCGATGGAACCTTTTTTATGCATGTTTTCTTATATTTTTGGATGTGCTGAATTCAAATCAAACGTTATTTTCAAGGTATACCAATGGGAAAATATTGAAAATCGCATTTAAATTGCAGATCTGCTCTTAGCATAACCCAAGATTAATGACGTAAACGTGCTATCTCATCTCGTGTGTGTGTGTGTGTTAAAAGTCAAGCATTACAAAAAATATTGTATGTGGCATGTGCGGAAGACAACGAATTACGTCGCGCGTGAAGTTGCCGCATTCGCCTCAGCTTATGATACAGATACATTCACACTCGTACTCGTGCCTTCGGCTTGTGCTACAACTTCACGCGCGACGTAATTCATTGTTTTCCACACTTGCCACACAAGATACTATTGGGATATTTCAGAAAAAAATTAGTTTTATTCTCACATTTAGACTGACTTACAGTCAAATTCGGCTCTATTAAAAAAAAAAATTATTTTTATTAGAGCGCTTAGATTTATCTTTTCATATTTTCCGGCAATAATTACTCCGGCGCGGTGATATAATATATTTCATCATTTTTTTATTGATTGGAATGGATAAGATTGTAACATTTGTGGCGTGAGCTTAGCTAAAAAAGCAAGATCATCATATCGTCATGTAAGTGATAATATGTTTGAATACGTAATATGTTACAGAAAATCTCATCGTGACCAAACTCAAGCTGTTCAAAGCACAATTCCAAATAAGTACGACGAAGGGTCATGCTAAGAGGAGAACTTCAATTTAAATGCGATTTTCAATATTTTCCCATCGGTGCACCTTGAAAATAACGTTTGATTTGAATTCAACACATCCAAAAATATAAGAAAACATGCATAAAAAAGGTTCCATCGCTTGGGCCAAAATCCGGTGATTTTACCCATTCTCCTTTCCTCGCTATCTATTGTAATAATAAGCATGGGTCTAACGGCTGTTATAGTTCTTATGCCCCAGGCTCCGGGGCGTTGTAAGAAAATATCCCACTGTCTTATCATTAAGGTGTTTTCTTGGATTCTAATTTCATCTTCTAGCTCCACCCTAACTATCTATCTATCTATCTATCTATCTATCTATCTATTTATCTATCTATCTATCTATCTACATATATATCTATCTACCTATCTACCTACCTATCTATCTATCTATCTAGTTTATCTACCTATCCGCGGTCACCCATCTCGGTATAATGATCGTGTCCACCGTTGCTTAACCTTTTTAGCGACCGAATAAAAAATGGATCTTATCTAAGATATCTATCTATCTATCTACCTATCTATCTATTCTATCTACCTATCCGCGGTCACCTATCCCGGTATAATAACCGTGTCCACCATTGCTTAACCTTTTTAGCGACCGAATAAAAAATGGATCTTATCTAAGATATCTATCTATCTATCTACCTATCAATCTATCTGTCTACCTATCTACCTATCTACCTATCGATCTATCTACCTATCTACCTATTCTATCTACCTATCCGCGGTCACCCATCCCGATATAATGACCGTGTCCACCGTTGCTTAACCTTTTTAGCGACGGAATAAAAAATTGATCTTATCTAAGATATCTATCTATCTATCTATCTATCTACCTACCTATCTATCTATTTATCTATTTATCTATCTATCTACCTATTTACCTATCTACCTATCTATCTATTTATCTATCTACCTATCTACCTATCTATCTATTCTATTTACCTATCCGCGGTCACTTATCCCGGTATAATGACCGTGTCCACCGTTGCTTAACCTTTTTAGCGACCGAATAAAATATGGATCTTATCTAAGACTTTGCAAAAATATGTGAAATTTGAAAAAAAGACATCACACATGTAAAAAAAAGTGCTAAGTATATCTTTCATCAGCCAAGTTCTTTGCAAAAATTAGTTGTCATCAAAAATATTATCTTCTCAAAAATTATATTTATAGCCAAAATAATCCTTTGCAAAAATTAATCACCATTAAAAATATTATATTCTCAAAAATTATATTTTATTTTTATTAATAATAGTAGTAATACTATGCCGGTCCTAACCCAGGGGCAATGAGGGGGGGTGAGGGGCGAGGGGAACCCAGGGCGCGGGGGAATGACGTCACGCGGGGAGGGGGAATGACGTCACGCGGGAGGCGTCCGCGATGTACCGCGAGGGGGCCGCGGGGAGGGGGGAGCGTCAGCGATTTTGGTGCCGGGTCCGCGAGGGGTCCGCGGGGAGGGGGGCGTCCGCGATTTTGGTGCCGGATCCGCGAGAGGTCCGCGGGGAGGGGGAAGCGTCCGCGATGTTAGGGTCCGCGAGGGGTCCGCGGGGAGAGAGGAATCTGCGAAAGACCGCGTGAAGCTTTATGGGTGAGGGGTCCGCGCGGAGAGAGGAACGCGAAGGAGAGCGCGAGGCGAACGCGAGAGAGATGACGCACGCGAAGGAGAGAGATAGCGATCGCGAGATAGTGCGAGATGGAGAACGCGAGGCGCACGCGAGCGAGATATCGCAAGAGAGGCATATATGCAAGAACGAGAGAGATAGCAGTCGCGAGATGATGCGGCGATGGAGAGCGCGAAAGCTGATGCAGCGAAGGAGAGCGCGAGAGGCGGACCCGAGAGAGGTAACGCGGCGAAGGAGAACGCAAAGAGAGAGGCGTTGGTAAGAGAGAATTTTTTTTAATTAATATTTTTTTCTTTTCATATTTTTTTAAATTAATATTTTTTAGGATGAGGAAGGGGAGAGGACCTATTCTAAAATAAATTATATATTTTTTAATATTTAAAATAATGTTTATTATATAACTGTGTGTGTGTATTTACAAAATGTGTGTGTGTGTGTGAATTTAAAATATAAAAATGAAAATATAATAATACAATAATAATATAAAAATATAAATTAATATAAAATGTAAAATATAATAATACAATAATAATATAAAAATATAAATTAATATAAAATGTAAAATATAATAATACAATAATATAAAAATATATACAGCAGCGCGATGGTGGCTGCGAGGCGGAACTCCTACATAACAGAAAATTTTTTATTAAATATATTATTTATTTTATGAGTCATTTTATTATTTTAATAATTTATAAATGAAAAGAAAAAACTTACAACAATTATTCCTCCTCAGAGGATTCTCTATGCTCAGCATAGGAAAATCTAGAAACGTTCGACTCGAATAGAAGAGAGCGTTTTTTCGGATCATCCCATAGTTTCATAGCCCATAGTTGATATTTTAGAGCATCAGTATGAGGTTTTTTCAAACCGATTTCACGCCCATGTATCGCCTGCACGATTGAATTAACCGGAGTGTTTGTCGATAGTGCCGGAACATTGGTATCTGCACCGAAGAAACGTTTGCGTAGCAATCTTCTTATTTCTTCAAGTCGCATGATTCGAGCTGTCCGTGACTGCAAATTTCCAATTAATAATTTCTTGGGGTTGATTTTCATTCCGAAAATTCTCATTAGTTCTTGTGGGCATTGTCCTTCTAACAAGTCGATACAACCATCACACTCTGGCTCCCACATACAGTAAAGCGTTTTATCAATTTCATGTGGATGCAATCCGATTAAATCCCATTCTTTCAGCTCAGCAGCCTTCCACAACACAAGTTGTTCCAGTAATTCAATGTATTCCTCCAGAGTTAACATCTTTACAACACTTGCAGAATTATATATCTTACAGTTTCATGCAACCGCACAGCACGAGCATGCGAGTATAAGTCTGCTACTCTATGACACGACACATATATTATAATGTTGCTCCCCTCTTGATTTTAATTCTACATCTCTCTTCATCTCTTCATCTCTCGGTTCTAACTAGAGTATCATCTAGCTCATCATTTTTCTACATCTCCAAAGAGTTTTGCTGATAATGCATGTGCACATCATACTATTCATATACATATAGAACAGGGGCGGGCAAGAAATAATTAAATTCAGTTTATCAATACAAATTTATTTATTATAAGAATCATAAAAAACATCATTTACAGCACATGTTAATATTTCACAATCTATGAGTGATTCGCTATCGTACGCATCACTTTCGCGTATCGCTTTTACAGCATCGCATACATTAGTAATATTATTGCGTTGTAAAATAGTTGCAAATTGTTTAAATTTTTCATTCACAAGATGAGTATTTTCACACAACCAGAAATACACATGATCTATACATTTTTCAAACTCAAATAAATGTAATAGAGTCGATGGCTTCATATATAAAAAATTATTAGATAATGTTAATTTTACAATTTTTGAATCGGATAGTTTAACAATTTCTATTGTTAGATCTCGAATCCATAATGGAGTTTGAGATGATTGTAAAAATCGTTCAATGTCCGCACGTTTCTGCACTAGTGATTTCCAAGTTTCAATAGGCAATATTATGTGGTTGCCTCGATTATCACCAAGAGCTAATTCCACATATGATACAGCTCCAACGCTGATTCCTATTTCCAAATATTTATAGGATGTTGCGGTTAGAGCATATCTTCGCCCAAGTATACGAGTCGCACGCTGAATGCTATAAAAATAATTAGAACAATATTTCAAAAATTATTTAAAAATCTTTATTTGACAAAAAAGAATTGAAACTTACTTGTCACATTTCTTCTTGCACAAAACATTGCTCTCTTGTACTGGAACGTAATAATTCATGTTGGCGGAGTACATTTTAAAAGAACCTTTTCAATCGAGTGATCAATGTGATACTAAATTATTTTTAAATTTTATCCATAATATCTATTGTGATGGGGTGGGGATTATTGTTGATCCGATATTATTTTCAACCAATCAAAGCACCGATGCACGGCTGCTGCTATGACATCATCCTCAAATGAAATGTTAGAATTATTGTCAAGGTCAAAATGTGCAAAATGCAACATATTCAAAATTTTCAAGCGCCGATGCACGGCTGCTAGTGACATCATCCTCAAATGAAATGTTAGAATTATTGTAAAGGTTAAAATGCACAAAATGCAACATATTCAAAATTTTAAGCGCTAATGCATAGCTGCTGCTATGACATCAGTCCCAGGTGTTCAAAATGTAACATATTCAAAATTTTCAAGCGCCGATGCGCGGCTGCTATGACATCATCCTCAAATGAAATGTTAGAATTATTGTCAAGGTCAAAATGTGCAAAATGCAACATGTTCAAAATTTTCAAGCGTCGATGCGCGGCTGCTATGACATCATCCTCAAATGAAATGTTAGAATTATTGTCAAGGTCAAAATGTGTAAAAATGCAACATATTCAAAATTTTCAAGCGCCGATGCACGGCTGCTATCACCTTGAGATGAATCTTGCGAAATGTGCTAAATGTATCACGAGCGCCAATGCACCGGCTGCTGTCATCCCCCAGGTGTTCACAATTAGTTTATTAGCAAAATGTGCAAAATCGCAATTTTCAAACAGCTGCATGGTCGCTATGACATCATCCTTAATGAAATATTAGACGCAAAATGTATCAATTTCAAGGCCGATGAGCCGCACGTGACAAAATCGCAACATACTCGAGTTTTTCAAGTGTTAGTGATCAAATAAAAATGCTGGTAAGGAGGCATACTCTGTCAGTATCTTTGCCAGAGGTTCAAGAAGTGCATTTCGAGTAAACAAATATGGCACAATTGGAAGCAAGTTTGTTGGAGCAAGCCACAAGGGTGAATTCGGTGGAAGAATATATTGTGTGGGAGCAGCAATGTGACGAATACATCGAATCACTGGAAGAACAAAGTCGAATAAAACGTCCACGATTACCGATCGGAGTTCGACAATCACTTGTCTCCCAAATCGCGCGTCTCGAAGAGTTGAAGAATTCGGTACGCAGACGTTTTGTACACGCAGGTGCCGGAAGCAGTTCGCGAGACATCGGACTCATATGGCGAGAGATTGATACGGCGTTCGAGAGCCGCATCTTGACTGGTGCGGTGATAAACAGCAACCACATCGAACCTCGTCAATTTCTCGAAGATGCCAAAGACATTGTGATTGGACACGTGCAAAAAGTATTGCAAAAACACACTAGTGTGAAAGTGAACAATATGTTTAATGGCGAGTTCGTGTTGGGCGATAAGCGCGCCAATAAAACTATCAATACTAAAAACTATGAAATCTTTCGCACCTCCGATTTACATGATTGGTACGATCACCGCGTTATCGAGCCCACATTGGCATCTCTCGAAGAGTGATAGTGGTTGGGCGTTGTCGCGAATAATCAATTTAATTGTAAATATAAACAAGTATAATCCAATGCGCGCGGGATGCCATGTTAAATTACCGCGAGAAATAATGATGAAGAGAGCAGTGGTTAATGTGCAATCAAAAGACAATGCATGTTTTGCATGGGCAGTTGTCACTGCTCTATATCCTGTTGAAAGAAAAGTGGAATGGGAATCTTCATATCCTCATTACACAACAGTGTTGAATCTCCAGGACATTGAGTTTCCAGTGACTGTGAATCAAATTAAAAAGTTTGAACTATCAAACAACATTTCGATAAATGTGTACAGCATCGAAGAAAAGAACATTGTCTCGATACGTCTTTCGGAGCAAAAGAAAGACAGACACGTCAACTTGCTGTACGTGGAAGACAGCAACAACATTGGACATTTCGCCTGGATTAAGAATCTCTCCCGGCTTGTCAGCTCACAATTGTGCAAACATGATCACAAGAAATATATCTGCGATCGGTATGTAAATTTATTGCAAATTATATAAATAAATGTGCAATTGTTTATAATTGTTATTTTACAGATATCTGCATTATTTCGGTTCGGAAGACAAGTTGCAGTCACATACAGTAGACTGCGGAAAGATGAATGACTGCGCTATCCGGTTACCGAGCGATAAGGACAAGTGGCTCGCGTTCAACAACTTCAATCGCAAAGAGCGACTTCCTTTTGTCGTATACGCAGACCTCGAATATGTGCTGACAAAGACGGATAAGAAGGAAGAAGTAAAGAATTTATATCAACATCACCAAGTATTTAGTATAGCATATTATGTACATTGCTCGTACGATAATTCATTATCCGAGTATTATTCTCGTCGTAGTGTAGATTGCGTTTCGTGGTTTTCCGAACAACTACAAAATTTAGCGATACGCGTAAAGAATATTTTAGCAACTAACGTCCCCATGGTAAATTTAACATCAGACGAGTGGGAAAAATTTCATAGCGCGACATATATGCGATTGTCATATATGTGAGAAACCATTCACGCAAGATGACGATACACGCGTACGCGATCATTGCCATCTGACCGGGCGGTATAGAGGTCCAACACACTCAAATTGCAACTTAAATTATAAAAACTCTTTTTGTATTCCAATAGTATTTCATAATTTATCCGGTTACGACTCACATTTCATAATTAAGGAAATAGCTACAGCGTTCGAAGGGGGAATCGAATTACTTCCAATAACTAAAGAAAAATATATATCATTTACAAAAAATGTTCAAATTGCAGAAGACAAATCCAGAAATATTAAATTACGTTTTATCGATTCATATAAATTTCTCAATACTAGTCTCGACAAATTGGCATCATTTCTAAGTAAAGATAAATTCAAAAATTTACAATTGAAATTTCAAAATTTATCTACCGAAAATTTCAATTTATTAACACGGAAAGGTGTCTTTCCATATGAATACATCAACTGTTTTGAAAGGTTGCATGATACGTGTCTACCACCGCGCGAATCGTTTTATAGTTCCTTGACCGGCGACACTGTATCCGAGAACGATTACGCGCACGCTGAAAACGTATGGGAGCGGTTCTCCATTCGAACGCTGGGCGAATATAGCGACTTATATTTAAAAACTGATGTTATGTTATTAGCCGACATTTTTGAAAATTTCCGGGATAAATGTATCGAGAGTTATGGGCTCGATCCCGCGTATTACTATATTCTCCCCGGGTATACGTGGGACGCCATGTTAAAGCACACAAAAATTACGTTCGAATTACTTACAGACGTTGACATGGTAATGTTTATCGAACGGGATATACGCGGTGGATTGAGTCAATGTTCAAACAGATATGCACACGCTAATAACAAGTCTATGCAGTCGTACGATCCATTGAAACCATCTTCATATCTATTGTATTTCGATGTAAATAATTTGTATGGATGGGCAATGTGTCAACCATTGCCTTATGCTGATTTTCAATGGGTCGACGATGTATCTAATTTCGACACATCATCTATCGCGCTCGATTCACCCACAGGCTACATCCTCGAGGTAGATTTAGAATATCCGCGATATCTTCACGACACGCACACTGACCTACCGTTTTGCCCGACACGCGACAAGCCGCCAGGCAAGAGGGAAGATAAGCTTCTCGCAACGCTATACGACAAGAAGCGATATGTGATACACTACCGCAACCTGCAGCAATGTACGCGTCACGGCCTTCGCGTTGCAAAAATACATCGCATATTACAATTCGCGCAATCTCCATGGCTTCGAAATTATATCGAACTTAATACGCAATTTAGAACGCAAGCAAAAAATAATTTTGAAAAAAAATTATATAAATTGATGAATAATGCAGTATTCGGCAAAACGATGGAAAATGTGCGTAATCGGGTTGATGTAAAACTTATCACACATTGGGAAGGAAGATACGGTGCAGAGGCAATGATTGCGAAACCAAATTTCCACAGTAGAAGCATCTTTTCTGAAAATCTAATCGCTGTCGAATTACGCAAACTCGAGGTAAAATTTTATAAACCAATCTATGTTGGCATGTGCATACTCGACATCTCCAAAACATGTTTATATGAATTTCAACATGAGTATATGTCACCGTTGTATCGTGACAGATGCCGGGTAATGTACACCGACACAGACAGCCTAATATACCACATCAAATGCGAAGATGTGTACGAGAATATAAAGCGCAACCTCGACAAATTTGATACGAGCGATTACACTGCAGACAATGTGTACGGTATACCGCTCATGAATAAAAAGGTACCCGGTCTAATGAAAGATGAAAACAACGGTGTGATTATGACCGAATTTGTAGGGCTTAGAGCAAAAATGTATGCCTTGCGAGTGGATGGCAAGAAAGATACGAAAAAAGTAAAAGGTGGCAAGAGTAACATTGTCGCGAGAACGATAACGTTTGATGATTACACGCGGTGTTTGAATGAAGAGATTGAAATGACACGTAGTCAGTCATGTATAAGATCGAAATTGCATGAAGTATACACCATTCGCGAGACAAAAATTGCTCTAAATCCTCACGATGACAAGCGGTATATCATACCTGAAACCACTGATACATTACCATGGGGACATTATAAAATACCTTTGTAAATAATATTTGTTGTAAAATATATATATTTTGTATAAATATGTATATTATATGTATATTTGTATTTATAAAATTATTAGATAAATATATTGTAAAATAAACAGTGTACAAATATTTTAAATAAATGTTTATAATACATTATTTTTATGAATCCATGAGTTGTGAGATTTATCCAGTCCCAACCATTTCACATAAACATTATCGCCTTTTTTCCGCAAAACCTTTTCCACGAGATATACATCGGGATTTGCAACATGATGTAACTCGTAGCGATGAGATACGGATACCTATACACCACCAGGATTTGTACACGTTACCGTGCGAAAGCTTTCTGTATGTTGAGGGAAAGTTGATGGTATCTAAAATAGATGCAAATGAAACGCTGGTATTGGCAAATAACTGCGTTGCGTTCATGTTTGATGAAATTCGATATGAACTCGATGGTGTGGAGATTGATCGCAACAGAAACGTTGGAATAACTTCAACGTTGAAAAGTTATGTCTCTTTAATTACCGAGAGAAGTAAAATCTTCAAGAATGCCGGGTGGGATATGACACATAATGGATCATGTGGTGATAGTTGCATGTTTAACTTTTGCGTACCGCTCAACATGCTGTTGGGATTTTGCGAAGATTACAAGCAAGTTGTGATTAACGCTCACCATGAATTAATTTTGATACGTTCGCGCAACGACAACAATTGTCTGTATGGACGTGCGGAAGCTGATATTGAATTGATCAAGATACAATGGCGTATGCCGCATGTAATATTGAACGAAATCAATAAACTATCCTTGTTACGAGCATTGGAAAGCGGGCGATTCTTAAACATGAGTTTTCGCTCTTGGGATCTGTATGAATTTCCGCTGTTACATAGTACGACCAAGCATTCGTGGATTGTGAAAACCGCCTCTCAGCTGGAAAAGTCGCAATATGTGATCTTTGCACTGCAGACTGATAAAAAGAATGTTATGACAAAAGATAATACTACATTCGATCATTGTAAATTAGTCAACGTTAAGCTATATCTAAACTCGGAATCTTATCCCTACGATGATTTAAATTTAGATTTCGATAAAAACAGATGGTCGATTCTGTATGATATGTACTCTCGTTTTCGCAAATCTTATTACGGGTGTGATATTGAGAATGTACTAACTATCGCAAAATTTCTACATTGCGGTCCTCTCGCAGTTATTGATTGTTCGCGACAAAATGAATCTGTCAAAAATTCTACCGTGGACGTGAGAATAGAATTTGAATGTAAGGAAGATGTACCGGCAAATACTACCGCCTATGGTCTCATTTTGCACAATCGTGTTGTCGAATATTGTCCGTTGACCAACATAGTTCGTAAAATTACTTAACCAGCAATTATCCTCCGATATAAAAGATTGAGATTTTTAACAATCGACATCATTCGTCCAACTTTCTTGCAACAATATGGTTGTACCAACGTTTGTGGATCTACAAGGATTTATTTTCAATAAACAGTTTATTGTGAAGGAAGCGGCGATCCTGAGAAGAGGATTCATTGTTTCACATTATTTTTTCGCATGCCCCGTACCATGGGGTGTGCTCATAAAATCGGAGAGACGTCAAGCCTCATAGTTGACTCGAAATCATCATGGATTGCAATGGGTAGATGGAAACGTTCCATACAGCATGGCTCAGCGTTTGATTACAACAGCTATCGCTGGTATGATACAAGAAGAAGAAGAGTCATCCTCTCTCGTGTACGTAAAAGGCCATGAAAAGCGAGAATGGTTGACCGATATAATGGACGATGCGAGAAACGGTTTCATTATTGAGACCTTGGATCCAAACTATGAAGATATTCCTACCTTAAACAACTTAGATACTACCTATAGCCTACGTTGCGATAAACATGTAAAAAATTGCGCTTTCGAAAATGTATTTAAAATATTTAATTGGTGGTCAAATCATCGCAATGATTCGCCACACCCTTTTTTTGAATAAATTAATATTGAAATAATATTCTCTTTGTTGTCTCTATCTCTCCTTTTCCTCATATGCATACAAGAATTATATGTCCGCACGTGCTCGTATTAATTTCAGTATGCGACAGCATTCTTATGTTATAATTTTTAAATGTAGTCGATTGAGGTTTTAATGTGGTTGATTGATGTTCGATCGAGGTTCGAAGGTGGTTGATTGGTGTTCGAAGGTGGTTGATTGGTGTTCGATCGAGGTACGAACGTGGTTCGAAAGTGGTTTGAAGGTGGTTGATCGTGGTTCGAAAGTGGTTCGAAGGTGGTTGATTGATGTTCGATCGAGGTTCGAAGGTGGTTGATTGGTGTTCGATCGAGGTACGAACGTGATTCGAAAGTGGTTGATCGTGGTTCGAAAGTGGTTTGAAGGTGGTTGATCGTGGTTCGAAAGTGGTTCGAAAGTGGTTTGAAGGTGGTTGATCGATGTTTGAACGTGGTTCGATCGAGGTTCGATTGTGGTTCGAACGTGGTTCTATTGACGTTCGATTGTGGTTCGAAGGTGGTTGATCGAGGTATGAAAGTGGTTCGAAAGTGATTTGAAGGTGGTTGATCGATGTTTGAACGTGGTCCGATCAAGGTTCGATTGTGGTTTCAATTTTAAATATTATTCATATGCTTATTCTCACCATGGAATCTTTGTCTCGGACCATCTGTTTTCTTATCTCATGTGCCGAGTAAGCGTTCAAGCTATTATGTCATACATCCCCTACTCTTTTTAACGTGAGTCTTTTTAACCCCGTGATGTTCGTACATCCATCATAAAGTTTCAGACTGTTAATAATGGAGCACGAGGTTATAATTATTGATGATAGTGATGATGAGGTGATAGTGGTTGAAGTTGGATCAGACGTTGATGCTATATCAGACGTTGAAATGGGCTCGGACGTTGAAATTGAGCCCGCGAACGATTCCGATTACGATAGTGAGTGTGGCTACGTTACTCGCGAGAGAAGAGTGCACAGCTTGTGCACAGCGGACATCATCGCCATGGATGATAGTACGAGAATGTGTGCAATACATATTTATTATTGTCCATGGGATGGAGTTATGTTGTGCACAAGATGTTTCATTAGATTGCGAGATCTATATGTGGAGATTGACGTCGTCCGCATTCACAGGACCGGGACATTTGAACAGCTTTTGGGGAGATGGTGCAGCGAGTGCAATAGCCAGCTGGACCAAATGTTCACACGGAATATGTGTCCAGTATGCAATACATGTAAGTCTCATTAATTTTATAATAAATAAATTAAAATATTTAAAAATTATTAAATTAATTAATAAAAAAGTTTCTGTTATGTAGGAGTTCCGCCTCGCAGCCACCGCTCCACCACCTCGCAGCCACCATCGCGCTGCTGTATATATTTTTATATTATTGTATTATTATATTTTACATTTTATATTAATTTATATTTTTATATTATTATTGTATTATTACATTTTCATTTTTATATTTTAAATTCACACACACATTTTGTAAATACACACACACACAGTTATATAATAAACATTATTTTAAATATTAAAAAATATATAATTTATTTTAGAATAGGTCCTCTCCCCTTCCTCATCCTAAAAATATTAATTTAAAAAAATATGAAAAGAAAAAAATATTAATTAAAAAAAAATTCTCTCTTACGAACGCCTCTCTCTTTGCGTTCTCCTTCGCCGCGTTACCTCTCTCGCGTCCGCCTCTCGCGTTCTCCTTCGCTGCATCAGCTCTCGCGCTCTCCATCGCCGCATCATCTCGCGACCGCTATCTCTCTCGCTCTTGCATATATGCCTCTCTTGCGATATCTCGTTCGCGTGCGCCTCGCGCTCTCCATCTCGCACTATCTCGCGACCGCTATCTCTCTCCTTCGCGTGCGTCATCTCTCTCGCGTTCGCCTCGCGCTCTCCTTCGCGTTCCTCTCTCCGCGCGGACCCCTCACCCATAAAGCTTCACGCGGTCTTTCGCAGATTCCTCTCTCCCCGCGGACCCTTCGCGGACCCTAACATCGCGGACGCTTCCCCCTCCCCGCGGACCCCTCGCGGATCCGGCACCAAAATCGCGGACGCTTCCCCCTCCCCGCGGCCCCCTCGCGGTACATCGCGGACGCCTCCCGCGTGACGTCATTCCCCCTCCCCGCGTGACGTCATTCCCCCGCGCCCTGGGTTCCCCCCCCCCCTCATTGCCCCTGGGTTAGAACCGGCATAGTATTACTACTAATAATATAAGAAAAAAGTTTAAAATATTAGCGTCAAAAAGTAGTAAAATCAAAATATCGCGCTAAGTAAATGAAAACCAGCCAACATTTTTCTTCCCAAAATTTAATCGCCATCAAAAATATTAAAATATTGTTTTCTCCAAAATTATATTTATAAATTATTTTATTTTTATTAATAACACGAGAAAAAAATACAAGGCATGAAAGATTGAATTTAAAAAATTTAAAAATTTAAAGTTAAAAAAATGAAAACTAAAGAATTGAAGTTAAAAAAATAAAAGTAAAAAAATTTTATGTGCAAAAATTACTTAGCGCTGTTTTTGTAAAGTTATTGTAACATGAACAAAATAAAATACAAATTAAAGTTCAGACTAAGCCTTTGACTGCGGTACGCTCTAATAGAAAATAGGCATAAGCATTACACGGCTCGATATTCGCATGACGCTGAGACTAATTGAACGCATTGTTATGCATGTATAAAACATTATGTATGTAATGTGACATACAACGTGTAATAATTGATATATTTAACAGACTCAACAATTGGACAACATTAAGTTTAGTAAAACAATAAATGTGTACTGAGCAAAATTATTGGGTACTTATACACCGGCTAAAATTATATCACCTTTCGATTTTTTTAACATAATTTGTTTCAAAGTGCACGGATCTTCATCAAATTGTAATATGTTTTGATGGTAGGTATAGCTTATTGAACAAATAATTTTTTATCAAATAATGAACAATAACTTGTGAAAAATTAATTTTATTAAAAATCTTCAAAATATGTTAAATTTAATAATAAACTTTAAATTATTATAACAAGTATAAATGCTTTGAAAATGAACAATGAATCCATAATTTATATTGCAAGACAATAAATTTAACAATTACTAGATTCAGACTGTAAAAACAATTGCTGCAGCACGAAAAACATAAAACGCACAAAGATGCAATTTTGGGAAAATTAATAAATAATTCGAAAATCATGATATATTTTGTTAAATCTCATTACACTATAGATACAAGGTACACCTGCCACCAGGTGTCTACTATAAAATTTTGAGCGCATTCGACGCATTTTAACAAAAATTATATTTAAAATACATAAAGATGATATAATTTTGACCGGTACTGTACATGCTTTTCGTATATATTAATTAATGGATATATACATATATGCAGAGAAGATTATACATACAGAGTGTATCACAAGTCACGCATTACCTTTGAAGAATGAATTAATAAAGTAAAAATAAGTCGAAAATAAAGAATGACAAAAATTTACGTTTGAGCCTTCTTTAAAGAGTTATAATTAAATAATCGAAAAATTGCTGTGGATTATTATTTTTATTTAAATTAAAAGTTTGTAATTATTGAGATTACAATAAATTAGTTATAATATTAATTATAACTAATAAATAAATAGTAAAGATAGAATTACAAAAGATATTTAAATACTTTGTTGTTTGTAACAAAAATTGTGATATGCGAGACGCTAGAAATGCTAGAAATCAAAGCGTTTTATTGATCAATCATAACAAAATGAGTAAAAGTATATAGGTATATATATGTATGTATATAAATATTTTGAAATTATTACATTATATAATTTTACATATGTAACGTTTAAGTTTAAGTCAATTAAATAATTATTCATATATTTATTTAGAGATATAAATAATATATATATTTTTTATATATATTTCAGGGAATTTATTTTATTATTATATACATCATATATATGTAATAAATATATATACATTATTATATATATATATATATATATATTATATATAATATATATTATAAACATATGGAAATTAAATATTTATACATTTGTATGACTATAAAAATAATTCATCTAAATATTATCCATTATATTATAAAAATATTTTTATCTTGATACAATGCTTTGAAGCATCTGTAATGTCTCCCTGATCGTGATCACAATTTCAAGATGGATATTTGAAGCGTATTATTTTGATTATAATTTTTTTTAAAGAAGGCTCAAATATAATTTTGTTTTTCCAATTTCGTTATTCTTTAGTTTCGTTCTTTAGTTTTGACTTATTTTGACTTTACCTATTCATTCTTCAAGAATGGGTTGTGACTTATGATACCTCCTGTATATTATACCTTTTGATGATGATTATCCTTTCTAAAGACATACATATAAGCTTTTTGCAGTCAGAGTTACAATAACTTTACAAAAACAGCGCTAAGTAATTTTTGCACATTACATTTTTTTATTTTTATTTTTTTAACTTCAATTCTTTAGTTTTTATTATTTTAACTTTAAATTTTTAAATTTTTTAAATTTAATCTTTCGTGCCTTGTATTTTTTTTCTTGTGTTATTAATAAAAATAAAATAATTTATAAATATATAATTTTGGAGAAAACAATATTTTAATATTTTTGATGGCGATTAATTTTTGGGAAGAACAATTTTGGCTGGTTTTCATTTACTTAGCGCAATATTTTGATTTCACTACTTTTTGACGCTAATATTTTAAACTTTTTTCTGATTTTCTATTATTAATAAAAATAAAATATAATTTCTGAGAATATAATATTTTTGATGGTGATTAATTTTTGTAAAGGTTTATTTTGGCTATAAATATAATTTTTGAGAAGATAATACTTTTGATGACAACTAAATTTTGCAAAGAACTATTTTGGCCGATGAAAGATATACTTAGCGCTTTTTTTACATGTGTGATGTCTTTTTTTCGGATATATTTTATTATGATTACTTACTTTTGTTTATTGTAATGTTGCATATGTAATGTTGCATATGTAATGTTCTCTTCATACAAATACACGCTTTTTCGTGTCACTCCTTGCCATGTGAATTGGATTTAATGCACTATATGCAAAAACGTATAACACAATAATGGACAAATCCGAATACAAAATTGAAAAAAGGAAACGATTTGACACCGGCCGACACATTGTTAAGAACAAAAGTGGCTGATGTAATTCTCTTGTGCCGGCACGCACAAGTACTTAGCATACATGCTGGTGATATCGGCCACTTGATTGGCTCGATTTGATACCACGTGTTTACGTCATGAGTGTCATGCGTAGTTATGTGGTCAAATATTCTATACAATTGAGCAAATTTTGAGTAAATATAGAGAAATAGTTTTTGAATGAAAAGGTTTATAATTGTATATAGAATTGACAATTTAACAAGTACAATAATTGATATATATTTGAGAAAAAAATTACTTTATGTTATGAAGCAATAATTGCTCGAGATACGTCCGCTTATAAGACCAATAATTAATCATTGATAATTCAGATTTTTTCATTTATTGGCCAATAATTGAGAATTAGTATGGTGTTTCACTTTTCATAGATTTATATTTCATTAAAAATTTATAAATTATATTGTTCTCCACGTCATGGAGTGAATGTGGAGTTGCCGCTTCTCCACGATTTGCTATCTGGGTATAATCTACAAGATTACCTTTGTGCTTGATCAAACCTAATTCTGAACTTTCTTCAACTTCGTAAGCATTTAAATGATTTTATAATCTTAATATATAAAAACAAGTGTCCTGACTGACTCACTCATCAACGCCCAGCCCAAACCTCTGGACCTAGAAAGTTGAAATTTGGAGGGGTGTATACCTTGCATGGCGTAGGGGCGCACTAACAATAAGAACGGATTTTGCCCCAATCACCCCTAAGGGGGTGAAAAAGGGAAAAATGTGTTTTTACGGATTTCTTAATATCTCCGAAACCTGATAAGATATAGACTTTGCTCTTGCTTATAAAGGTTACCCATACAAATACCTACAAATCAATTTCTGCATTTTACTCCAATCATCCCCTAAGGGGTGAAAAGGGGGAAAATGTGTTTTTACAAATTTCTCAATATCTCCGAAGCCTGATGAGATATAGACTTCGTTATTGCTTACAAAGGTTATCCACACAAATACCAAAAAATCCAAATAAATTCAATACACGCGCGCTATACTTGAATTTAAATGAATTGATTTTTCTTTGTTTATTCGACCGAATGTAATGACTGTGGCAATCGACTCACATAATAAGAATAGAATCTTATATTATAGTTATATAAGCAACAGCGATATTGATTAAAACATATTACTATATTGTCGTGTCATATACAGGGTGTCCCAGAACTGGCGAAGAAGCTTTTAATGACAGATTCTTCATGAAATTCTAAGTCGAAAAGTTCTTTACAAAAATGTGATCCAATGAATAGAATTTGAATGGTGAGGCATTAAAGTTGACGTATGGGAGCGCATGAAATTCGCGCGGTCAGGAGCGTAACGGCCAAGCTCGGCACGGGTACAACTTATAACTCGTGTATCGCGCCGATGCGTGTTTATCGTTACTCTATAATATTCTGTTATTAATAATATGAATTAATTATTCTCATTAATAATAATATTTATCTTTATCAATTAATAATTTTGTGTACTTGACCTACTGGTTGAATATCCTTAAACTATTTGAAATTTTTTATATTCTTCTCTGAAACTTTATTTCAATATTACACTATTATTTAATTATTCATTAACTATTTATTTATTTTTTTCTATTTTTCAATATTTATTATTTACTCATTATTTATTAATTTCAGTTATTTGAGTAATTAATTAATTAATTGATAAAAATTATGAAAAACAAATTATGATTAATTTGTTATTTATTAATTTATTTTAAATTTGTCATTTGTTAAGTTAGCCTAATCAATATCTCGCATATCCCATAGTTTAAGGATATTCAACCAGTAGGTCAAGTACACAAAATTATTAATTGATAAAGATAAATATTATTATTAATGAGAATAATTAATTCATATTATTAATAACAGAATATTATAGAGTAACGATAAACACGCATCGGCGCGATACACGAGTTATAAGTTGTACCCGTGCCGAGCTTGGCCGTTACGCTCCTGACCGCGCGAATTTCATGCGCTCCCATACGTCAACTTCAATGCCTCACCATTCAAATTCTATTCATTGGATCACATTTTTGTAAAGAACTTTTCGACTTAGAATTTCATGAAGAATCTGTCATTAAAAGCTTCTTCGCCAGTTCTGGGACACCCTGTATAGACTAATATTAAGACTTTTTTTATGGGGATACCTATATCTCAAAAACCGAAGATGTTACAGACGTGAAAATTGATATTTAGTTCTCCTTTAAAAATAAAGAAACACGTGTTTTACCATTTTTCGAAAATCTAGTTAATGAAGGTGAAAAAAGGGGGTTAAATTTTTTATATTTTTTTTAAGAATATCTATATTTTAAATCTTCATTATAAAATAGAGTTTTAGTTGCTGCTTAATATTCAATATTTCTTCTTAAAAATTGTAATAAAAAAGTATAATATTTATATATATTTAATATATCTTAATATATAATTAAGTTTACCATTTGTTTATTTATTATTTATTATTATATAATATATATATAGATATATAGATGTATGTTTTAAGTAAATTTATTTATTGTCTGAATGCATGGTAATCACTTTTGAAGTATTAAAGCGTATTTCTCACGAGTGCTTTATGTGAGAACAGTTAGTACCGCAATTCCGCCGAAAGATGGCTTTGCGGCGAACTGTCTTTCCGTAGTTAAGAAACTGTCACAAGAAGTATATAAGGCAATCAAACGCTCTTATATTTCGTTCGAGTGTTACAAAATTTATATGAATAAGGAGAATTTTACTTTGTTTTTGAGGAATTGAAATTGATAAAGTTATTGATTATCTATATATATAAAAGAAGAAGTACTGACTGACTGACTGATTTTCAATTATTGTTTCTATATATATTGTGACGGGACGTTTTGTTCGTCCGTCACAGGGGCGGAGTCGCCCGATCGAGAGAGGATTTAGGAGCACTCTCTTCGGGAGAGAGGGCTATATTTGGTTGGCGAGCGACAACTTTTCCGTCGTCTCGCGTATAGTTGATTTAAGTAATTGCGATGCGGAATGGTTGGAGTGAGCGGCCACCGACTATTCATGTGCAGGAAGAAACGACCTCCTGGGACGACGACCAAACTGGGAGAGTGAACGACTCGGGCAGAAGCGACACGTGCGGAGACGCCAAATCAAGTAAGATAATTAATTAGTATAACGCAATGAATATCGAGTAAAGCGGGTTCTACAATAGACGCAGAACGCAAATCGCAAGACGCAACGCAACGCAACGCAACGCAACTCATCGCAATATGCAAATCGCAGACGCACTGACGTAAAGACCGCGCTACGCGAAATACTTTAAAATTATTTTTTTTTTTACAATACACGGAAAAAATGTGTTATACACCCCCGGCGTTGCGTTAATTATAATTACATATATCAATTAATTTATTTCTTGAATGATAATCACCTTCCCTCTATTAAAAATATCCAAAACTTCCATGATTTTTCCCATGCAACGAAATTGGTAATTCACAGAAATTTGTTTTAATGCGCAGGCAACACTATGAGCGAAATGATTCGCCGCTGACGATGTTGACGAGTCGTTGGTACTAGTATCATCGTTATTTATTTTATCATACATTTTTTGCGCAGTTGTCGCGATATTATCTAATGCTTGAAGTTCTCTGTCTATACTATATTTCTTTTCTTTGCTTGTCTGCAGATCCGGCTTTGACACTCTAAAATTTACTGCCTTTTCACGTATGGACGGCACCTGTGACGGGCTTCGGCGAGAAGGTATTGTAATTGAGGTGTCGCAATCCTTTGTCAACGTTAGACTCTCTTATAACTAATAATAATAATCTATAATAATAATAATAAAATAATAATATTAAGTTTATTCATTAAGTACAAACCTGTTAAGTCTAACGAAAGCACTTGCTCTTCTTTTATTGTGAACCATCTGGGCGTATCAGTTTCCTCGCAAATTCTAAATTTTTGCGAGCCCACATCACTTGTTGTTGCCTCTGTTTTGAATGTCGACGGTTCATTTATTAGTTTATTTATTAGTCCTATGTTTGTTTTCGTAATACTCATAATAGTCTTACTGTAAAAATTTCAGATTACGATTATGAGTTTTTATAAATGTCAGATAAAAAGTTTGGTCACAGAACACATCACTTTATTAATCACATACCTCCTTCCCGCAATATGTTCTGCAAGGAACAATAATTCACCGTGGAATTCCCACGATTAGATGTACTGCGAAGCATCGTCCCATCACGCCCCGCGCACTCTTTTATCTTTTTATTTTCCTTTGCGAAGGTATCTCTCAAAGATTTAAATTTTCGGCTAGCCTCCTTATCTTATTAAAATAAAATAGAAAAGTTCACACAAAGATTATACGGCATATACTGAATTTCATAATAAAATTCGTACCAGTACACTGTTCTGATGTGATATATACTTTTCGCGATATACAATTTATGACGCTTGTCGTACAAATGCGAATTATCTCTCACGAGTTTAATGAGTTTTCGGATAAACTCGTCGCTCCATTAAAATCCCATTTTTTTTATAAAAAAAAATTTTCACGATGAGGTGTACTGCGAAGCAATTATTAGCAGATCGCAAAAGCCGCAGAAAGATGATCAATTTTCATCTTTTGCGATGGCGTCGGCGTTGGCGTTGCGGGTTCTGCGACAACGAATCAAAACGAAGAGTGTCAAATGTTTATGTTTTTGTTGGTTGCTAGCATGTTTGACATTTTGCACTTCAGGTTATTTACCTGTGCAGTCCTTGAAAATAATTATTTTTCAATATAAAAAAATGGGATTTGAATGGAGCGACGAATTTATCCGAAAACTCATTAAACTTGTGAGAGATAATTCGCATTTGTACGACAAGCGTCACAAATTGTTCAAAAACGTGAGTGCGAAATCGCTGACATGGGAGAAGATCGCGAAAAGTATATCAGAACAGTGTACTGGTACGTATTTTATTATGAAATTCAGGATATGCCGTATAATCTTTGTGTGAACTTTTTTATTTTATTTTTATAAGATGAGGATGCTAGCCGAAAATTTAAATCTTTGAGAGATACCTTCGCAAAGGAAAATAAAAAGATAAAAGAGTGCGCGGGCCGTTCAGGAGATGGATGGGACGATGGTTCGCAATACACCTCATCGTGGGAATTCCATGGGGAATTATTGTTCCTTGCAGAATATATTACGGGAAGGAGGTATGATTAGTAAAGTGATGTGTTCTGTGACCAAACTTTTTATCTGACATTTATAAAAACTCATAATCGTAATCTGAAATTTTTACAGTAAGACTATTACGAATATTATGAAAAAAAACATAAGACCAATAAATGAACCAATAAATGAACCGACATTCAAAACAGAGGCAACAACAAGTGATGTGGGCTCGCAAAAATTAAGAATTTGCGAGGAAACTGATACGCCCAGATGGTTCACAATAAAAGAAGATGAAGTGCTTTCGTTAGACTTAACAGGTTTGTACTTAATGAATAAACTTAATATTATTATTTTATTATTATTATTATAGATTATTATTATTATTTATAGATGCAGAGAGTCTAACGTTGACAAGCGATTGCGACACCTCAATTACAATACCTTCTCGCCGAAGCCCGTCACAAGTGCCGTCCATACGAGAAAAGGCAGTAAATTTTAGAGTGCCAACGCCGGATCTGCAGACAAGCAAAAAAAGGAAATATATAGATAGAGAACTTCAAGCATTAGATAATATCGCGACAACAGCGCAAAAAGTGTTTGATAAAATAAATAACGATGATACGAGTACCAACGACTCGTCGACATCGTTAGCGGCGGATCATTTCGCTCATAGTGTTGCCTGCGCATTAAAACAAATTTCTGTGGATTACCAATTTCGTTGCATGGGCAAAATCATGGAAGTTTTGGATATTTTTAATAGAGGGAAGATGGTTATTATTCAAGAAATAAATTAATTGATATATGTAATTGTAATAAAAATAAACTTTTTTTTTAAATTAATCACATTTTGTTTGTTTTATATTAATTATAATTATACTTATCACATATATAACACATATAAGATATAACATATATTATATAAAACATATAGCATATTTAACATATTATACAACGCCTCTAAACGCAGCGCTGTATTGCCATGGGGCTTGTTGCTCTCCTGCGGGGGACACAAAATAATCCCTTAATGTATCACGCTGAGCTTGAGCAGATCTTGGTGGATTGTTTGAACCTAGCCTCGTTATATCACCAAAAACAGTTCCAATTTCATTCCTCCACTCACCATCTATTAAAACGTGATTATCATCTTCCCTATCTACGAGATTAGAAGGGCAGTACGCAAACACTTCGAGTTGACGATACACTTCGAGTTGCTCAGTCATAAGGTAATTGTGTAAACAAACCAAAGCACTAATATATACAGAGACATTTTGAGGAGAAGCACATATCGTTTTAGATAGAATCTGCCACCGAGATACTAAAATGCCTAAAGAATTTTTTATAACTCTTCGTGCTCGTGACAGGCGATAATTGAAGACTCGTTCTGCATCTCCTAGTTGTCGTTTTGAATACGGTCTCATCATATATTGTTTTAAGGGAAATGCTTCGTCACCAACGAATGCATGATGAGTCACAATATTGGACGAAGGCAAACGCTTTGGCGTAGGTAATTCTACTTCTTCATTTTCCAGCATACGGCCAAAATCACAATTGGTCCAAATACTGCAATCGCTCAAAGAACCTGTACATAGATCACAAGAAATTAAATTGCATAACTGTATCTTCTGTTTATTATATCATTTAATCCTCATTTTACTACAATACACTTACCATATTGACCAATATCCACCCATACAAAGCGATAGTCCGCATCACAAGCTGCCATTAATACGATACTAAAAAACTTCTTATAACAGAAGTAATTAGTACCTGATCGAAATGGTGCTTTAATTTTGATGTGTTTGCCGTCAACACTGCCAATACAATTTGGAAATTGCCATTTTTCTGAAAACCCTTTTGCAATATTCGACCATCTTTCAGCATTCATAGGTGGAAAGACCCTAGAATGCAGAGCGTCCCAAATTGCACGACATACCTCCGGTATAATTTTATATGTAGTCGAGAGTCCAATGCGAAAGTCCCACGATTTAGAACTTACGCTATCACCATGCGCGAGATATCTAAAAAATACAATTTAATTCTTACTTTCGTATTAAAAATCTCAGTATTAATTACAAAGATGTTAATCTCACTTACGTCAGAGTCAAAACAAGCCGCAATTCTGGTGATAGAGGTTTTCTGATGCTTTTTTTCACAAGAAACGGTGAAACTAATTCGAGTAATCGATCGAATGTATCTAGTCGCATTCTGGTTAGTCGGAAAAACTCTTCGTGATCTGTTTCTTTGAGTTGTCGAAATAAATTGTCATAATATCCGTCTTGTTTTCGAGACCGATTTATAGGTCTCACCACCATCGTCGTTGTCCTCTACTTCTACGATTTCTTCGTAAAATCAATCTTTTTTTAATGACCACTGCACTTAAAATTAAACTAAAGCATAACAGCAATAATTTTCGGTTGTGCGTATTCATTTTCATGTTTGAAAATGCGTTTGCAATTATTGCTGCTATTGCGTCTATTTGACAGCGCTCTTTACGTCAGTGCGTCTGCGACTTGCATATTACGATGCGTTGCGTTGCGTTGCGTCTTGCGATCTGCGTTCTGCGTCTATTGTAGAACCCGCTTAAAGGCCCGTTACTGCCGAACAATAATTCGCAGCCTCGGTAAGCGGAAAACGGCAGCTGGGCGGAGGAGACAAAAGGCGCCGACATCCCAAGGCAGGGATGGATACTCCGGTGGGGCTCTAGAAGCCACCGTCCCGAGGAAGTCTCATGGACCGTCGGAGACTGATCACCTCGCGACGAGTCCAACGAACGGCCGTACTGTTACAGCTTTAAAGAGGCGGTCAACCGGGACGCAGAGCTGCCAATTTGCAGATGCGACAGCCACTTTGCAGCCAGTGGCGGGGAGGGGAGGGGATAGTCTGGAAGCGCAAAGCGCACTGTAGGAATGAGAACACTCGCGCGTATGACTAAACGCTCAGCGGATGGCGGCTTCGAACATAGAAAAGGACAGATATATATCTTTTGTTCTCTATTAGAGTTACGAACTTCGAGCGAATTTGGAATATTAGCGATGGCGAGTCGGATGCGATGCAATATGTGAAAAAAAGAAAATATAAAATATAAGAAATATTTTTAATATTATAAAATAATATTAATAATTCACTCATAATTTAAAATTTTAATTATAAACAATTATTAATTAATAATAATTATAATTAATAATTATAAGTATATTTTAAATGTAAAAATCCACTCTTGGCCAATATATACGCTTTTCTATTAAAAAAGATTTCTTATCTTTAAAGAAATAATTGTAATAAAATTTTAATTTATAAATATTGTTAAACATTTTATTTTTTTTATTCTCTATTTTGTACTATATAATGTACAACGTACATATTGTTACTCAACGGAAACCGCGAGAAGGTGGTGGTTTCTTCCGTCAAAAAATTTAAAATATAATTTATTAGGAAATGTAGTACTCTGCGTTGATACCACTGCTT
>NW_028141170.1:13079711-13118295 GCF_030444845.1 Prenolepis imparis
AAGCAGTGGTATCAACGCAGAGTACTTACGTGCTCCCACGTTTCCAAACCTCCTTCGGATATCCTACAACGCCTTTTCTCCTCCTCCTCCCAATATCTAGCTTCCCTCATCTCGTTGCCCAGTCTGTGCCTGATCACCCTTCTCCATCTACTTTCCCCCCATCCCTTGTTCAGATACCCTGGTATCCCCTCCTCCTTTATTTCTCCGTACCAACTATTATACCTTGACTCGCTTATCTTTTCCCCTCTCTTCCTTCTGCAGCTCTTTATCCACCTGTTCCCACCCTTCATACACTTCTTCACCTCTTCCCCTTGTTACGTCCGGTAGTGTCGTGAGGTGAGAATAAAGGTGCAGTTACCGAACGATAAGGAGGAAGGTTCCCTTTTGTTGAATTATGTTATAATGTTGAACTTAAGCTAATTAATCTTATTTACCCTGTTAATTTGAGAGGTCTTTTTCTAGCGGCGCAGGTAGGTCACGGTACTCGAGCGGTAAACTAACGCAACTTACTCGCTATCAGAATCGAGACTCGCAAAGGAATTGTTACATGGAGTGGTAATAATAATGAGTATGTAATACAATTATTAAGGATTTATTTTCATGACAGTAATAGACTATCTAATCAAGTGTAATTAGTTGGATCGGTTTTGGTTTTACAATTCTTATTTTAAATGAAGCCGGCAGATATTCTATTTTAATGATTCGAGGCAGGCAAGGACGGACTCTCTCGAATACTATTTGTACTTCGTTATCGGTATTCGTAGATGTAATATAGTCAAAGTCCTCTAGAAAGCGAGGGTAGTCGAAACCTTGCTCGTATGTGGTCCCCTCGTAGAGAGATCTCAGAATTCTTCTGAGTTGTTGGGCTTTCCCCGACCGTCGAGAACGAACCATTTCCTGGAGGGACGAGGCATGGTGAGTATTATTTTTTTTGTATAGACTGATTATTAACGTATAACAGTAGTATTAGTAATAATATTGTTTTAGGTGGAACGAGGAAATTCGAGGGAGGATGGAACGCCCTGAGGAAGGTTCTGGTGAATAAAAAGAGAGACAAAATCTGGAAGGGAGGAAGATCGAACGCTCTTAAGAGAGGGCGCTAGAAAGAGGAGGGAATAGAAGGAATAGAACGCTCTAGAGAGACCGCGCTAGAGAGAGAAAGAAATAGAAGAAGTATTATAGAACGCTCTTGAGAAAGCGCGCTAGGAAGAGAAGGAAATCGAACGCTCTTAAGAGAGCGCGCTAAAAAGAGAAGGAAATAGAATATATAGTTTAAAATGTTAAATAATTTTTTTCTACAATAATTAATCACGGCTCACTTAGGATGGAAAATTAGGATGATGAAATGATGATTACTTACGGTTTAGATGATTGAACTGCGAAGGTGTTAAAATCAGCAACCACACTTGATAATACGTTGATTACCTTTTATTAATTTCAATGAATACACTCTCTGTACTTAACTCTTAATGATCTCTATCGACTGTGTTTGCTACCAAGTCAGGAGACAGAAATGAATTATCCGGCCAATTTAGAGGTTATATACTATATTATATACCCTGGTACATCCCTACTACCGAAATTTCCAGACATTATACGATCCGCGTGATAGTTTTTGCGGCATTGGAATGCGATCAACAAGTTTTTGTTACATTGGAATGCGGCTACGCAGAACGTATGTACATCAGAGGTACTTAACCTATTCTTTATGTCTATTTTAAAGGTTCTGATTCCTTTCTCTTTAACAGTATCAAAGGTTCTCAACATATATCTTACGATTAATATAGAGGTTCTCAACCTATATTATATGATTGATATTAAAATTAACATTTTATCTATAATATTGATATATATCTAGCTAATCTTCATTGTTATCAATATATATATCTATTTATTTTGATTATTTTTAATTTTAATATTATTATATCTTTAAACTATAATATATACATACATATCTTTATTCGTCCCCTTAGGGATTGAAGGCGCTTCTTTCTGAGGAGCGTTCCCAAACCTCTTACAATCTCCTTTTCCTTTCTATCATATCCTACATATACAAATATACTATTACAGTAACATATATACAAATTCTTCAATCATCCGCCCCTTTCTCCTCCCCTCCATGACTCCTTGTATCTTTCCACTTTTTCCACCATCTCCACCATCTTTTAAGCTCCTCTATTCCGGTTCCTTTCCCTTCCTTCATCGTCCTTTAATCAACAATCGCCGCCCCTTTCTTCTCTCCTTCATGACTACTTGTATCTTTCCAACTGTTTCCACCATCTCCACCATTTTTCTAAGTTCCTCTATTCCGGTTCCTCTCCCCTGCTTCCAACAACTTCCTCCCTTCCTCCTTCCTCCATTCCTCCTTCTTAGTCCTTCTTACTCCTTTTTCCTGTCTCCTTTTTCCTCCTTCCTCCTTTCCTCTCCCTGTTTCATCCTGCTTTCCTCCTCTCTCACCGACTCCGTATTTCCTTTCTCCCACCAGTTCCAAGCAGGCATATGGGGTGATTGGTTCGAACTGGATTCGAACCCGGGACCCACCGCATGTCAGCCAAATACTGAACATGCGGGGCCACTTTTCACCCCAACTATTATATATATATATATATATCAATATTCTGTGATTAACAAATTACCAATGGGTTTACGAATAGAATACAAAAGTAATAACACGCTCATCTCCTCCAGCACCTGCACTTCTCTTCCTTTTCCTTTAAAAACTCCTTCCTTTCTTTCTCCCACCCTGACAACAGTTTCCCCTCCCTCACCCTCTTCTTTATCTCCTCAAAGCATTTTCTCGCGAGAAGTCCCCCCTCCCCTCTTGCAACTTCTTTTCGAATCCCACCGCTCTTCTCCCTGTCACCGTCCTGAACTTATCTTTCTTAACTTCCTCCCTAACCATGTATCCTGACGTACACCAGTCCACTCCCATCGTCCATCTTATCCATTTTTCCTGTATTGCTTCTACCTCTCTCCATTCCTTCCGACCCCAAATATCCGTTCCGAACTCCATCACCGTCCCTATTAGTCTTTCATATAACCAGATCCTTCTTTTCCAGCTTTCCCAAAACCTCCTTTTGCCCACCCCCCAAACTTGTCTTATCACCGCCCCAGCTTTCCTAACCCTCTCCTTTACCTGCGCTCCTTGCCCTCCGTTTCTCTGCATTCTATATCCCAAAAAAGGAAACTCTTTCACCTCCTCTCCTTGTTTTCCTTTCCATCTCCATATTACCTTTTTCATCCTACCTTCTCCCCTTTTGAACCTCAACACCTTAGTTTTTCTCACATTGACCTCCAATCTTTTCCTGTCCAAATAACTCTCCATTTTCCCCATCATGTGTATCATCCTCTCCTCGTTATCTGCTAACAGCACCATGTCATCCGCGTACGCTAAACAGTAAACTTTCTCGTCCTCCAACTTTACTCCCCCCCATCCTCCTTTTCTTAACACATCCTCTACGTCCACTAACACCAGATTGAATAAAATCGGGCTCATCGGGCACCCCTGTCTCACCCCCCGCTGTCCAGAACCCCTCCACGACTTTCTCTCCCTTACTTTACTCCTTGTTTCCCTATACACTTCTTCAACCCTATCCCTCAAACCCTCCCTTACTCCCCTTTCTCTCATGGCCTCCATTAAAATCTCCTTATCCACTGAGTCAAACGCCGCCTTCAAATCTATAAACGTTGCTATTAATATTCCCCCCTTCCTACCAATTTGCCTATTTACCAGGAAATTCAGCACATATACATTATCTATCACTCCCATCCTTTTTCTAAAACCCGTTTGCCCCGGCGGGATCATGCCTTTCTCCTCCACCTCCAACTTCAACCTTTCCGTCAGAATACCTATATATACCTTATACAACGTCGGCATCAGTGTCACCCCTCTGTACCCCTCCACGCTCTCCTCTGCTCCTTTTCCCCCAACGGAATTATTATTCCCTCCTTCCACTGTTCCGGCCACCCTTCCCCCCTCCAGACTCTCTTACAGAAGTTCCAAACCCATTCTTCCACCATTTCACCTCCTAACTTCCACACTTTATTTGGCACACCGTCCGCCCCCGCTGCCTTTCCCTTTAATTTATGCATAATATTCCTTACCTCCCTCCTCCCTATTCCCTCTTCTTCATCCTCCCTCCTACCACCTTCCCTTCCCTTTACCACTCTACCCTCCACCCCTCCTAATAACCTCATAAAGTGACTCCTCCATTCTTCTTCCTCTATCCCTTCATTTACCTCATTCCACTTTTTCCTCTCTCTATTCACTATCTTCCATACATCCCCCTCTATTCTCGCCTCTTGCGCCACCCTTATCCATCTCTCATTCTCCTCCTCCTTTTTCCTTTTACACAGTAGTTTATCTACTCTTCCTTTCCTGTATCCTTCACCTCCCTTGCCTAACCTTCTCCAATTCCTCAGACATCTCCTCACCTCTTTTCTTTTGTCCTCACATTCCTCATCCCACCAACCTCTTCTTTTCCTTCCTCCATCCTCTCTTTCCCCCTCTTCTAACTCTTCTCCTATCCTTTTTATCTTCACCCTCAGATCTCCATCTACACTAACTCCTTCTCCTACCTCCCACTCTATCCTACTCCTAACTCTCTCCCCGCTCCTCACTGTCTTCTCTCTTTTCCTTTCTCCCTTCTTCCCTCCCCCCTTTTCCCTTTTCCCCTCTTCCTTTCAACGATACCACTACTGGTTGATGATCTGACTCCACACACTCACCTATCTTCAACTTAACTACCTTTTCTCCCAATCTTTCCTCTCCTATCACGTAATCAATCATCGACTCCCCTCTCCCCCCTGTATACGTAAACTCCCCTTCCTCATCTCCTTCTATCTTCCCGTTTAAAATCCCCCATCCTACCATAAAAAAAATATATATAAAATATTAATAAAATAAATAAAAATAATAAAAAAATAATTAATTAATTAACAATGACTAAATTGCTTCCCAATATATTTGAACATATAAATATGTTCCGTGTGTGTGTGTGTGTATAAATATATATATGTATAATATATGTATATATTGTAACGTCCTGCGTTTCTTTTGGATTACCCGTTATGTCAAGTGTCATCAGTCATCTGTGGAAAGAATATCGTCTCCGCGCGCGTTGCTGGGGAACGGTTGTGTAAAAAGAAGTGAAAAAGAGCAACCTTCGGTTTTGTTGGACGGCGGAGAAACTGCGCGAACGTATTGTGGATAGATTGCGAATATTTTGCGAATATATATGCCAATAATATTATTAATCATCGCGTCATTGTATTGGACTTTAATATTAAAGTTTATTGCTTCATTTCGCGAGATCTATCATTACGGGCGTGAGTGATTGTGTGAGAAAGAGTGCGGAATAATTGGGTGCGCGGCTCGAGAAATCTCAAACGACCGGAGGACGTTACAATATATATATAATAAATGATTTTATGTGCAGATTTGTAAAGATTTCCATCAATTATATCCCAACTGTAACCCAGATTTTATTATAAAACCGGGGAACCTGGCTACAATTATAGATAATCATAGGCTTGCAATTATTAAAGCGGCTAAAATAGTTATAAAAAGGGCAAGTCAACGAGAACATAAGGTTGCTGCTTTATTTCTCAAGTTAGCTGAACGTAAGTTTTATCTTAAATATAAATATCTTTTTATTTATTTATTTATTTTTTCAAGTTATTCTTAAAATTCTTATTTTTGTTGCTATTTTTATCTGTTTTGTGTAATACCTAATTTAACATAATTTTACCTGTTTTGTGAACAAGAAAAGTTTTTTTATTCAAACATTTTTTATTTGTATATTTATTTATGAAAATAAAGACTTATAGTTTAGAAATTATTCTTAAGAAACATACTTTTACTATATTATTATATTTTTCCATATACGTATGCTATCAGTGAAACAATTGATTTTCTTCAGATGATTCGGACGTCCAACTTGGAGTGACTGGAGCTCTACTCCTTCTCCCTTTCATATTTTCCCATACTTTCATAGAGAGAACGTGGAGACCATAGACGTATAATATATTATACGTCTATGGTGGAGACCAACAAGATTAGATGTATTGGACTCCTTCATCGCTAGAGTTTGCAGTGAAACGGAAATTAAGGAATATATTGAGCGTCGACGTAAGTTACTGTCCGAAAGTAAAAGATCAAGTAAGATCTTGTATTCTGTGCAACCCTATGTTATGGCAGTAGGCCCAACTTGGGAGCATATTAGTCACGCACATATAATAGTAGACCAAGTTTTATATACGTGCGAAACTATAATTGAAGCGACGGAACTATGTTTTAAATTATTTCATGCTTATCACTCTGATTATCCCGCTGAAAGTAAGCATGTGTGGCAATTAATACACAGCAAGGTTTCTGTAAATTGTTTTTTAAAGATCACGATTTAAATAGACGAACAATTACCAAGGCTTTAGCTGATATTGGCATTGAGCTAAATGCAGAAGAAATTTAAACATTAATATATATATAAACATATTTTGATTGCTTTCTCTTTCATTCAATTATTGCCGTAACTTGTCGTGCATCATGTTAACATGCTACTATTGTTCAACTAAATTCAAAGTTATTTCAGAACTCTTTCAGCATTTTCAATATGCTTGTTTCAATTTTTCTATTTCAAACTCTTCACGTGTTCGGTGCGGAGAATTGGGATGTTTTCGTATTTCCGATTCGTTGCGATGTCTTAGAATGCATTTGAAAAGAACGCATAGTGCAATAAATAAAATTATTTCAACTGATGCCATTATCTCTGATACTTGTGCAGATAAATTAGCTCATTCTGATGAAATATGCAATACGTCAACAAATATCTCCGCACCTGCGACGAGAATTGAGAATAAGGAAATTTTAGAAAATAGTGAAATAGAAATTGATCTTGAAGAAACAGTAGTTTTAGATAATAACAGTGAAATCGAAATTATGTAAGAAGCGTGTGATAACCAGACTACAAAAAACATCCTTGTCCGTGACCTGGCTGTAATAGTTAGTTCAATTCTATCTGATCTCGTTGTTCCTAGGAAAACTGCACAATTTTTAATCAAAAGTTTATCAATTTTTTTGACTACCTCGTTGACATTAGTTCTGCAAACATGGCATGATAATAACACGCGTGAGAATGGTACAATCGATATTGTTGGATAAAACGATCTTCGCTGTTACCCGAACAGCGTGCGCTGCGATCTCATCTGACCAGATGTTACCGACTGTGTCGTTCTCTCCATCGCGACGCACGCGCCGCGACACTCCCAGTCTCGCCCTAGCAATCCCGTCATACGTACGTGTTACTTTTCGCTCCCGATTATTTGTAATTCGAAATATATTCTGAATACCAATTGATACCGTTGTCGTGTTTATGCGTTCCCGCGTCGTTGCCCAATTTCCCGTCACCTCTAACAGGTTATGGGCCCAGTTGTGCGCGCAGTGATACGCGTAGTGAACAAAGAAAGCAAGACGGCCATATTCGCCACCGTTCCTCATCACACACAATACCGCGTCTTCTGCAGCGATCCGTAGAATAATGCTTAACCCTACTCACGTTTCGCGATTCGAGCCGCTTAACCGCGAAAACTACGATACGTGGAAGATACATATGGAAGCGTTGTTAATTAGAAACGATGAGTGGGACTACGTGAACGGAACTAATGTCAAGCCTGAATTCGTCGCCGGCAACGCCGAAAGAACAGCCGCAATCGCAGCCTGGACAAAAGGCGACAGCAGGGCGAAATCCGACATTGTCCTGTCCATCAGTGCCACGGAATTGAAGCAGATTAAGGGATGTGATACGTCAAGGGACGTCTGGCACAAGCTAGCAACGATATATCAATCCAAGGGACCAGCGAGAAAGGCTACTCTCTTGAAACAACTCATGTTGCATAGGATGGAGGAAGGCGGCGATGTGCGTGAACATATAGCTAAGTTTTTCGACGCTGTCGACAAATTGAGAGACATGGAAGTCGACGTGAATCCCGAAGTGCTCGCGATCGCGTTACTGTATAGCTTACCCCCGAGCTACGAAAACTTTCGTGTCGCAATCGAGTCGCGCGATGAGTTACCCGATCCCGACGTTCTACGCATAAAGATTATAGAAGAGCATGATGCTCATCGGGGCGAGCAACCGTCTGGATCAAGTGCGATGTACGTGAACAAGAAAACCCAGCCGCGAAAGAATCATGGCGCGAAGGCCGAACTAGGCAAGCCTCCATCGAGGAAGAAGAGACTTCGGTGCAATAAGTGCAAGCTGTTCGGACACAAAGCCGCAGAGTGCCGCAATAAAAGTGTCGCCGATAACGACCTCGGAAAAACGAGCGAACCAGTGTCGCTGTGCGCCAGCGAAGTCTTACTCACGAGATCCGCGGAACGTGCGCGGATGTGGTGTGTCGATAGCGGCGCGTCGTCGCATTTGTGCAATAACATTGCGTTTTTCTCCGACGCCGATTTTTCGAAGCGCGGAAAAATCAATCTCGCGAACGACGAGTCAACTGAAATCGTCGCGGAGGGCACGGCCGGATTCGAAACCAATGTTTTCGGATCGGTTAAGAGCATATCGTTAAATAAAACACTGCATGTTCCAGATCTGCGTACCAATTTACTGTCCGTCGGAAGAATCACGGAGCAAGGATTCAAAGTCGTTTTTGAAAAAGACGGCGCTTCGGTGTTGGATCGTAACGGAGATAAAAAACTGGTCGCCGATAAGATCGACGGTCTTTATTTCGTACGAGAATGCGAAGAATCCGCTTGTGTCGCGACCGAATCTAAAGTATATTCGACAATTACCACGGACGTTTCGTGGCACAGGCGACTCGGACACTTGAATATTTCGGATCTACGCGAAGCAGAACGCAAGGGAACTGTCCTTGGACTAACACGCAGTGATTTGGGAGACGACCCAGAATGCGACATATGCCTGAAAGGCAAGATGCATCGAACCCCTTTCCCAAAGAAGTCAACGCGGGAATCTTGCATGCTGGACCTGATACACTCGGACGTATGCGGACCCATGCGTGTCGCATCCATGAGCGGCGCAAGATATTTCGTGGAATATATCGATGACTACTCGCGCTGGTGTGAAGTAAGATTCCTAAAGACAAAAGACGAGGTCTTTAGGGCCACTAGAGAATACATTACCCTCGTTCAGAATCAAAAAGGATATAAAGTCAAGTGTTTGCAGACAGATAACGGCCGGGAATATCTCAGCAATGATTTTGAAGACTTCTTGAAATCACACGGAATTACGAGGCGGCTCACCGTTCCATATAATCCACAACAAAATGGCATCGCTGAGCGCAAAAACCGCAGTCTGCTCGATACTGCGCGATGTCTTCTCATCCAAGCGGGACTTCCGCCGTGCTTCTGGGCCGAAGCAGTTAGTACGGCAAATCATATCAGAAACCGCTGTCCCTCGAAAAGTTTAAACGGAAAAACGCCATATGAAAAATGGACCGGACAAGTTCCTGACGTCAGCTACTTGCGCGAATTCGGCTGTCGAGTTCACTGCCTCGACGGAAAACCTGGCAAGGGCAAGCTTGAACCACGATGCAAAGAGGGCATCCTAGTCGGATTTTCGGAAGAATCAAAGGGGTACAGAGTCTGGCTACCCAAGGAAAAAGTCATCGTCGTATCTCGTGACCTCAAGTTTTCCAGACACACACATCCGAAGATCGGGGAACACCAGGACTTCTCTCCGGAAGATTGTAAACAGGATGCCATAGCAAAGGAAGACGGACGGGAACATGATCTTATCGAGGTAACTATGGAACCCTCCAACGGCAATCAAGTTTACGTGGAAAACGAGCACGCAGACGACAACGGCGATGAAGCCCCCCCTGCGGACGACGAACCGGTTACCAGACGAGGACCAGGAAGACCAAGAATCGTCAGGACGGGACAACCCGGTCGCCCGCGGAAACAGTACAATGAGACTGTACAGTACGCAGAATCCGATCCGTTCGAACAGGTCTTTCTTTCCGAAGTACCGATGAGACAAGCACTAGCAGGCCCCAATTCGGAGGAGTGGTACGACGCTATGGATCAAGAAATTCGTTCCATTATTAAGAATGATACTTGGAAGTTAGTCGATCGCCCCAAAGGCGCTCAAGTCATAGGCAGCAGAATTGTTTTACGTAATAAATACGGATCTGACGGCAACCTGGAGCGTAGAAAAGCTCGTCTTGTGGCTCAGGGTTTTTCTCAAAAGCCAGGGATACATTTCACAGAAACGTTCGCCCCAGTCGCCCGCCTGAGTACGATTCGATTGATTGCTGCACTGGCTGCCCGACATGGGATGACGATTAACCAATTCGACGTAACAACTGCATACCTTAACGGCGAGTTGCCGGAAGAAATACTAATGGAGCCCCCTAAGCATCTAAGGGACACTCTAGCAGCCGTAGCGAAGAGCGAGAAGGACCCAGACATCAGATCGAAAGCGGAACGCATGCTTATCGAATTGGATCAGGGGGACAAAGTATGCCTACTCATGAAATCTCTCTATGGACTACGTCAAGCCGGAAGACAGTGGCATGAAAAACTACGTGAAGCCCTGATCGACTTTGGAGCCTCGCCCTCTTACGGCGACCCGTGCCTGTACTATAAAGGAAAAGGGGAAGATGTCCTCCTGATTGCGGTTTACGTAGACGACCTCGTCGTCGCATCCAGGAACCCCAAGTCGATTTCAAAACTCGGAAGATCGCTCTCCTGCCGATTCGATATCAAAGATCTTGGACCTGTCAATTACTGTTTAGGAATAAAGTTCAGTCAGGAAGACAGTCGAGTGACAATGAATCAGAGTGGTTACATCACCGATCTCTTGAGTCGCTTCAACATGACAGACGCCAAACCGGTCAGTACGCCAATGGACGTTAACAAGAGGCTCGTCAAACAAACAGAACCACATGAACTGGATGAAGATGTTCCGTACAGGGAACTGGTCGGGTGTTTGACGTACCTGGCATTGGCTACGCGACCGGACATAAGCTTCGCGGCGAGTTGTTTGGGTCAGTTTAATAATTCGTACGGAAGGGCCCACTGGATCGCTGCCAAAAGGGTTCTAAGGTACCTCAAGGGGACTCTAGACCTCGGACTGGTATACTCGCCTGACGCCAGACCGCTGAAGGGGTACGTCGACTCGGACTGGGGAAACTGTCCTGACGATCGGCGCTCATATTCCGGGTACGTTTTCGCTCTGAACGGCAGTCCCATTTCCTGGGATGCACGAAAGCAAAGGACAGTTGCTTTATCCTCGACCGAAGCAGAGTACATGGCACTAACTGAGGGAGCCAAGGAATCGATTCACTGGACAATCATCTTCAACGAACTAGGATTCAAGGAATTAACCGACATTGAAGTGTTTAGCGATAACTTCGGCGCGTTGAGGCTTGCTGATAACCCAGTTTTTCATGCCCGTAGCAAACACATCGATATTCGCCATCATTTTATCCGAGAGATTTTAAATGACAAACGCTTACGTATCACACACGTTTCCACTGACGATAACGTGGCGGACATGTTTACGAAAGGCATACCAAGACCCAAGTTCGAGAAGTGCATCGCCTTATCCGGAATAGGGCGTATTACTACTCTTCAACGGGGATCATCCTTTCTCGCAGCGAGGGGAAGTGTTGGATAAAACGATCTTCGCTGTTACCCGAACAGCGTGCGCTGCGATCTCATCTGACCAGATGTTACCGACTGTGTCGTTCTCTCCATCGCGACGCACGCGCCGCGACACTCCCAGTCTCGCCCTAGCAATCCCGTCATACGTACGTGTTACTTTTCGCTCCCGATTATTTGTAATTCGAAATATATTCTGAATACCAATTGATACCGTTGTCGTGTTTATGCGTTCCCGCGTCGTTGCCCAATTTCCCGTCACCTCTAACAGATATTGATAGTATATTGGATACAATTAAAGATTCAGTATCTAATTTTTCCAGTGAATATAGAAGGAATAAATATTACAAAACAATTGGTACTTTGATATGGCCTAAAAAATATCCTATAGCACTTAAGAATGTGGAATTTTTTAGAGGGTTAAGAAGACAAGTTATAGGTACAGGGCAATTTATTCCACTTCGACATGTTTTGCAAAGATTTCTATCAATTCCTGGTGTTTTTACAGTTATTAATAAGTATTTAGATGATTGTATGCATTCCTTTTCAATCGTTAACATTGTTCGTAGTTCTACTTGATTACAAATTAGTCAATTTCAAACTACTAATGAAAAAATTTATCTTTTACTACTATATTATGATGAATTTGAGACAGGAAACCCGTTATCGAGTCATGCTGGGATACATAAATTAGGAGCAGTGTATACTTCAATAGCATGTTTACCTCCACATTTAGCTTCTCAAATAAAGTACATTTTTCTTTTTGCTCTATTTCACTATTCTAATCATTTAACTGAAAACGGAAATCAAGCGGCTTTTCAACCAATTATTAATGAACTTAATTATTTATCAAGAATAGGAATTTTTTGGATATTCCACAATTTCAAGGGGTTATTAAATTTAAATTGGCAGCAATACTGGGGGATAATTTAGGGCTTCATTCTGTGCTTGGATTTGTGGAAAGTTTTAATGTCAAATATACATGCCGGAATTGCAGAGCTAACAAACAACAAGTCAAAAAAATGTGTTCTGAAGATATTTCCTTATTATGAAATAAAGAAAATTACGTAGTTGACATAAATATCAGAAATCCTAGCAAAACAGGTGTCAGATATAAAGCAATTTGGTATCAGCTTGATGATTTTAATCTCTTCAAACAGGTTGCAGTTGACATGATGCACGATATTTTAGAAGGTGTCGCTAGTTATACAATGATTTTAATTATCAATTCGCTGTTAGCAAAAAAAATTTTTACTATACAAGAATTAAATGACAGGGCTGAGGCTTTTGACTATGGTCCCGATACAAATAATAAACCACCTTTATTGTCTTTTGAAAATGCTTCTAAAATAAAATGAAAAATGTCATCAATTGAGACGTTAAATTATACTAGGTACTTTTCTTGTTTGATTTCTCACAAGATACCTGATGACGATGAGCATTGGTCTTTATATATTCTATTAAGGCGAGTTGGATTTCGCAATGACTGACTCTGTTGATACGATCATATGTGACCGTTTAAGATGGACGGTGAAAGAATTTAATAATCTATATTTACGACTTAGTCCAACTCCTCTTAAACCTAAATTTCATCATTTGATTCACTATCCAAGGATAATGGAAAATTTAGGTCCTTTGTGTAACTTGTGGAGTATGAGATACGAGTCAAAACATAGAGTATCAAAAATTGCAGCTAGAAGTTCAGCTAATAGAATCAATATTTGTAAAAATCTTGCAATTAAAAATCAATTGCAATTAAATCACTTCTTTCTACAAAATAAACTTCCTCCCAATTTTCAGCATTCTCGTAAAATGAAGAAAATAAATCTCCCAGATTTAACATTACTTTCAACACAATTTGATCTACCATCGTCTACAAAATTATATACCGTATCCTTTGTCACAATTAATGGCATTACGTATAGGTCTAATAATGTTTTAGCTTTACACTTTGACTTAGAGTATGGAGACCCTATTTTTTTTCGAAATTAAAAAAAATTTTATTTGCTTGATTAATAAAAAAGTATTTTTTGAAGGCTGCTTGTTTGAAACTATTACATTTGATTCTCATGTTCATGCATATCTAGTTGAAAAAACAGATCGTCAGTATTTCGTATCCTTCGATTCGCTTATGTTTGTACATCCTAATACAATCTCTATTTTGCCACCATCTGGAAATGTTTATATTACAGTGAGGAATTCTTTTGATTAAATCCATGTTTTAAATCGTTCCATTTTTTTTATTATAATAAAGTAATGTCGCATTAATATAAATATTAATAGGTTCTCTTGATTAAAATGCTCTGTATAAGAGTAATAGCTATAATATATAATTAGCTACATTAATGCATTAAATAAAATGTCTTTGTGTTATTAATTAGATAGAACGTAAAAGAGAAGATACTAAAAAGTAAAAATAATAATATATAATATATATTGTATGTATGTATTATATATTAGGGTCGAGCGTTCAAAAATTTTTTGAATTTTTATATGCCCGGGGGTAAAAAAGATGCGATTTGATGTAAAAATAATATTTGAAAAAGTTGGACTCAATCGGAGCTCATCTTCTGCCTCCAACTTTTATTTGATCTTAAAGAAAAACATCCATTTGCGAAACTGTATGTGACATTTATATTTTTTACAGCTTTTAGCTAATCAAAATTTTTGTGATTACAGATTTCACCGCAAGGAGGTAGCTGTAAATCGAAATTCATTTTTTAATATTTGTTTTAGTATTTTTTCATTAAAAATATTTTTTATTAAAAAAAATTTTTTTTTAATTATTTATTTTTAAGCAAATATATTTTTGTACTTTTTTCAGTTTTTAATTTGTTGTGTGCCTCGAGCAAGGCACTGGGGTTGCGCCGAATTAAGGATGAGGATCCTCGGGTCGACCAGGACTTCGTAGGAAGTTAGGAGGGTTACACTCTTTTCTTGTATCTTTAAATACATTTCTATTGCGGATTGAATATGGTTTCACTTTATTTCTCGTCCTTTCTTTAATTATATATTCGCGTAACATTCGATGTTTGGTTAACGAGCGTATATTCGTATTCTTCTCAATAATTCAGATCTTTATTAGTGAGTCTCGTTCTGATGTTCCGGGTTCTTATTAGCGACCTCGTCTTGATATTTAGGAGTTGTATTCGAGACTACCTTCACGGGCGGGCTCTCCGTCTTATATCTTCTTTTGTTCTTTGATTTTCAACGGGCGAGGCCCTTGGAAACAGGTCTCTGATTGGTTAGTTATATTCACGCGTTTGGTTCTAATTGCAAGCGAAGCAGGTCGAAGTCGCAGGTCGTTGCTTGCATCTCGCGGTTTCCGGCGCTTCGCGCGTGTCTCGCTGCGTTAGCGTTTTCGCGCGACGAGCGTTTGTGGAGAGCGCTCTTTTATAAGTAAAACTATATTATAATGCTTTACAATAAATTCTTAGTTCTACTACACTATTTTAATATTGGTTATAGTTCGGGTTATAACATTCCTCCCCCTTAAAAAAAAAGAAAAACGGAGGTACGAAGTTTTTCGCTTTCTTATCTTATTTTTTGTTAAGATTATTTCTAATGCTACGTACAGTTATAATTCCCGTTTACATTATAGTATTATAATCGTTTCTTATTTCTAAAATCTAGTACTTTGGCTTTGTTAATTCTAAGCGATGCTGCAGCGTTGCAGATTAAGAGTGTGAGTGTCCTGTGATAATATATAAAGTGTTAATTTTATCTTTAATGGTTTTGGTTCGCAATTTTTATTATCAGGTGAAGTAAGTATTAGTTTTCTATAACTAGTTTTAGTCTATTCGCATGCATGTACACTGCTTTTCTTCCCTTTTTTACTATGTAGTTCACGTTGGAGTTCTTTTTTGGTAATTACGTTGACGGGCGAGGTGTCGGCGCGCGTGTTTGAGTCATGAGTGTCGCCCGTGTGTATTATATATATTTTGTGTGCGTTATCTTCACATATGTCTTCTACGGTTACGAGCGGCGTACTATTCTCTACCGTTTCATCGGTCGTATTAATTATACTGACGGGGCACAAAAAATTTTTTGATTTTACCAGGCTTCGTCCGATATATATTCCCGGTGCTGTTTCTTCGGCCTTTATCACGCCTATCTTATTATGATTCGTTGCCGCTTGTATTATTGTTTCGCTACGTGGTTTTAATTGAATTTTATTGTACGGTCGTAATTTTAATATGGCATTTCCTATTTGAATCTCCTGTTTTTTGTAATCGCACGGGACTTGTTGTTTTTATAGAAAATCCATTCCTATGATCCCTTCGTATTCCATTGGGAAGTCGTCCTTTACGACATAAATCGCGTGTTTGATTTTTCGGCTGCCTAGGTCGATAGTCGCGTAAAATTTTCCTATTGTTCGCGCTTTATGCCCGATTATGCCGATCAAAGTAATTTTGTCGTTATATATCTCTGTTTCGCCTTTTAAATGTTTGACCTTTATTAGAGAGACAGTAGCTCCAGTGTCGTAGAGCATGTTAATTTTGCCGTTCTTTACTTCGCATATAGGTAGAGTTATCAAGTTCAGACTTGCTGCTCCACGAGACATTTGTCGCACGTGTGTTACCTGATATTCTATCGCGCGTGTCTTTTTATTCTTTTCTTCTTGCTGTTCTTCCTCGTCACTGCTATACTCGGATTCGGTATCTCTGTTTCGCGATTGCGGTTTCTTACGGTTTTCAATTTTATTAATGTTTCGCGATTTTTTATTATCGGTTCCCTTATCGTGGTCCGGTGTACTTGTTTTCGGCCTTCCATTTAGAGTCCAACACTCGTCGCGATTATGTCCGCGTTTTTTGCAATAATTGCAGAATTTCTCTACGGTATTTGCGCGAGGGGGCTTGTCCGGTTTTGGGAACGCGTATTTACTGCTGCGGCAATCGCGTCCGTAATGTCCCGATTTTCCGCATTTATAACACTGCGTGGTTTTATGTTGACTTTATCGCGGTTGTTGCCCAGTTTTGCTTTGCGATGCATTTGTCGTTCGCGACGCGTTAGATCCTATTAACTTTTCTTCTGCGGTTGCACCCGTTATCGCTTCCTGGAGTGTTGTGTATCGTTGTGATCGCACGAGTATTTTCAATTCGTTACGTAACCCGAATTGGAAATTGAGTAATGCTTGACTTTGTATGGTTTCTAAAATAGCACGCTTATAGGTGCTCGAACGCTTTTCTTCCTCAATCATTGAGCTATATAATTTCCTGGCAAGTTTGTCGACGCGTTGTCCGAAACTCTGTGCCGGTTCGTTAAAGTTTTGCTTGAGCGAATTGAACTCGATTTGTAAATGCGCTGTACTCCGCTTACTTTGATAAGAATTTTCTAGTTGGTCTTTCAGTTCTTCGAACGTTTGAATGTCTCCTGTCTCGAAATCTTGCATGGCTTTTCCCCGTAATTTGGTAAATAATATTCCTTGGATTAACGCTTCCTCGTCATCGGGGTGAATATTTTTAATTGCGTACGTACAGGAGTTTAAAAATTCTTGTAATCGGGTTCGCGTTGTGCCGTCGAACTCCGGTATCATTATTCGCGCTTCCTTTAGTGACATGTACCGTTGTGAGGCATTCCGCCGATTTCGTAAGTCACGCTCGGTTCGTCCGTAAGCCATACGAGGCTCGTGCTCTTCGTCCGAATCTCGATCATAAGCGCGTTCGCGGGATCTAATCTGCCTATTGTAGCGCCTATCCGCTCCCTGTTCGCGTGTGTGTTCGCGTAGATTCCGTCGATCTCCTGCGTCTCGATTGCGAGGGTAGTCGCGGTGATCACATTGATTATTTCGGTCTCGCTCGGGAGTGAGTTCGCGTAAATCTTGCCGACTGTCGCATCTCTCTTCCGCATTTTGATTACGGGTGTGTTCACGGAGATGTCGTCGATTATCGCGGTGCCTATTTGCATCCTGTTTGCGTGCGCGTTCGCGGGAGCTTTGACGACTGTCGTCTGATCTCTCTCCGCGTGACCTCGAATCGTACATTTTATTTATTTCTGTCCGCATTTCAATTCGTAGGTCTCGTAGGCCTTGTAATACGTCGCGCATCAAAGGGTTTTCCTCTTTCGCGTTGTTTTCGACGGGTGTCCTATGTTCGGCGGGTGTCCTGTGTACGTCGACTTCTACGCGATGTACGTTTCCGCGTTCTATCGTTTCGCGTAGGCGACCAATTTCGCGGTCTACAGCATCCGCGGATACGTCCGCTGCACCATTTGGTGGAGTGTGCATTACCGACATGTTGTCTTCGTTAGAGTCAAAATCGCTACTATCGTACGTAGTTGACCATCCGCTTTTCTGCGACGCGTTGCTAGTGGTTTGGCTTGCGCGTATTTTAATTTCTTCTATATTTCTGTTATTACCATCTGTTCGCGCCTTTATTATGCTTTCGTCAAAGCTATCGAAGGGGAACTCGCGTTTAACAATGACGTTCGCGGGTAATTCGACTTCGCTTTCGCTTGAATATTCGTTCTCTAATTTTCTACGAACTCGCTCGAGTCTTTCTACAGTTAATGGTAACGCTTGAATCGCTCGTTTGGCTGAGTCGCTATGCAGCCAAGATTTGTTCGCTATCGGTTTCGGGGGTGTCGTGTTCCCTTCCGACATTCACGCAGAAATATTATAAGGATCGGACTTACAGTATTACGGTTCGCATCGTTACGCTCTTTATCGCTCGGTACGGCTTGGCTGCTGCTACTGCAACTCGATCGCTCGTGGGCTGATAACGGCTGGCGGCTCGGTGCTCGTGCTTGACACGGCAGGTCGTCGCTCCGTGATGACGCGTTGTCCGTGGGATTGTCGCAGGTCGGCGTTGTCCTTGGGACGTTGGCGATCCTACTCGATTCTCAGCTGCTTGCTTCTCGCTCTTCGTATTGCTCGCGTTGTCCGTCCTTCTCTCTCACTGCACTGTGGCTTCTGCTTATTTCCGTCAGCTGTTTTTCTAACTGACGTGCCTGCTTCCACACGTTGTGTATGTGTGTATTGCGGGTCTTAATTTTTAGTATGCTGCTTTCTGTGTTGTCCGTCGATTATTTCGACGTGCCTGATTTTTCTAATACTTTTGTATTGTTTCCAGGTCTTCAGGTTCCTGCTGGTCCTGGCGGTCCGTCGGCGCGATCCCACCGCTGCCACCAAATTGTTGTGTGCCTCGAGCAAGGCACTGGGGTTGCGCCGAATTAAGGATGAGGATCCTCGGGTCGATCAGGACTTCGTAGGAAGTTAGGAGGATTACACTCTTTTCTTGTATCTTTAAATACACTTCTATTGCGGATTGAATATGGTTTCACTTTATTTCTCGTCCTTTCTTTAATTATATATTCGCGTAACATTCGATGTTTGGTTAACGAGCGTATATTCGTATTCCTCTCAATAATTCAGATCTTTATTAGTGAGTCTCGTTCTGATGTTCCGGGTTCTTATTAGCGACCTCGTCTTGATGTTTAGGAGTTGTATTCGAGACTGTCTTCACGGGCGGGCTCTCCGTCTTATATCTTCTTTTGTTCTTTGATTTTCAACGGGCGAGGCCCTTGGAAACAGGTCTCTGATTGGTTAGTTATATTCACGCGTTTGGTTCTAATTGCAAGCGAAGCAGGTCGAAGTCGCAGGTCGTTGCTTGCATCTCGCGGTTTCCGGCGCTTCGCGCGTGACTCGCTGCGTTAGCGTTTTCGCGCGACGAGCGTTTGTCGAGAGCGCTCTTTTATAAGTAAAACTATATTATAATGCTTTACAATAAATTCTTAGTTCTACTATACTATTTTAATATTGGTTATAGTTCGGGCTATAACAAATTCAAATTGCGTTGAAAATCTGACTTTGTATCAAATTTTGGAAGAATAGCTCTATTAGTAATCTTAGTTCGTATAAAACCATCTCTAGCATCGTCCCCACAGACAGAAGACAAAGCTTCGGTAACGAGTTTAACGCACCGTTCAACTGCTTGTGAGTGGCAGGGAAAGTTCAATGTATTGACTATCTCCGGAATGTTTCCAATCATATTTTTTAAGTTTTCGCAAGAAATATTTTTTAAAAGTGGAGGGGCAGGTAAGTTCGGAATTTGCCAGTCAATCAATTCATTGTAGTCTTTAGCGTAAAAATTTATTGTTGGTACTTTAAATATACGAATTTCGTTAAGTGCAGGAGTGGAATTAACTTTAAATTTCAGCACTCGTTCCAAAGCAAGTTCTCTTATATGTTGCCTCTCATCTGCAATCATTGCAAGCAATATATTTTCTGGGTGTGCGAAGTAGCCATTTCTCTGGATAACAGGATCAATTATATTTTTAATTGCAGAATCGAAGATTCTTGACTTATAAATCATGTTCCACAAATGCAAAGTATCATGTCTACAAGTTGGTTTATTTTTAATTTCAAACCAAACTGGAGGTTACACTTTGACAACAAACTGTGCCAAAGTTCGTAGATTTTTCTTAGGATTCACACTTGAGACATATAATCGTAGAATTCGATTAGCTAGTGTTAACCATCTGGAATGATTAATTTTTCCCGGATTTTTGTTCGCTAGATCGGCAGATAAATTATTGTTGGAAATCGCGGTAGTAATTTCATATAAATATTTTTGATCTGTGCTAAGATCAGCGAAGTCCATGAGCGGCAATTCTGATAAAATTGGTGCAAATGAAACCACCGGAAGCGTTTCACAAATTTGAAGCTGTTTTCCTATTGGTCCTGAAAATGCCTTTGGGCCAACTGTTTTCCCATCTAGTTTTAAAAATAAATGGCGTAATGGTAACTCATTACAGTGTAACATGCATATGAACCATTGTAAAAGTTTTTTCAGTTCCAATTCTAGTAACCGTATAACTCCGCCATTGGGGCCCGTATTCACGACCGTTCCATCACAGCCGATAACATTTAGATTCCTGATATCGAATTCTTTTTTTACAAGAAATTCAAATAAATCAGTTTTAATTGCAAGAGCTGTGCTTGATGTTGCTGTAAAGTGACCGATGTATTTTGAACCTGGTTCCAAAAGAAGCACAATGTGTTCTTCCAATACAGTTTTTCGTGCAAACTTTTCTCCAATTTTTACTTGAGAAATAGTTTGATCTTTTCAACCATCAAAATAAATTCCAAACAATTCCAGATGTTGAGATGACTGTGAATTTCGAATTTCAGTTCGAGCAACTTTACGTGCTCTACGAATTTTGCTTCGATCGACCACCAATGAAGAATGATTCGGAGATATAATTCCTAAATCTTGTAAAGTGGAACTTACAATTATTGCTGCTGCTCGATCAGAAATTCCCATTCTGTCACAAGCCCTTGCCACATTAGGAAAACCAATTCTATTTTGTTTAGATGCCTTTGAACTTTGATTATTATTTAGTGTAGAAGAAGGTGATACTATATTGGTTTCGTCATCATTTAGAGAGTCTGATTCTGATTCTGTATCTAAAAAATCGATATCAACTGTATTTGATTCAGATGCTGCAGTTTGAGCTGTAGAAACGCGTTCCTGCTCAGCAATTTTCCTTTTGTAAGTCTTTTGTAATTTTTTCGTAGTGGGTATATCGATTGTTCCAATTATCATTTTTTGCGGACCTCTTTGGTCTAATAAAAAAGATCTTTCTAATATTGGGACTTTATTTACGCAATTACACTTAGAAGAATTAATGCATTTACAGGAGCATATGTCAAAAAGTTTGTTCTTATATTCTTTTTTAAAAGCTTCAATTTTCGAAGAATATAAATTTGACTTTGCTGAAAATTTCTTTAATTTTTGCATTTGATCATGGAATTTCTTGATTTTTGCAAGAGAATTTCCTGATTTTTGCAAGAGTTCTTTGAAAAGTTATCATTGGTAAAGATGCTTGTTTCCAAATAGCCCTGATTTTATTTGCTAATATTTTGGAAATAGATTGGAAAGTCGGTTCTTTTGCTGAAATTTTGGAACTTTCCCGAATAATTTCATAGCATTTTACCACATCAACGTAAGTTGGTAGTCGATTTTTAACGAAATCTGATGATTGTCCAAAAATAGGACACTTCAAAACATTACGGGTACTTGGCATTTTTATTTTTCAAACCAACTTAATACAAAACCAAATTATTTATTAATTTATCCACCTAACTGGCCAATATAAATTTATTTTATAATACACTACGTTTCGACCCATGGATACGGGCCCTTATCAAGTGTTACTAAAAAAGGTAATATTATCTATAAGCTTTGTGCAAAAAATTAATTATAATTATAAGTACGGAAAAAGAATCATACCTGATTATTACGTTACTGATATAACGGTGTCAATATGACAGATGTACGTCGATAATGTTAAAACGAAACTTAAAAGAAACGTGCTGTCAGCATGACTCTTGTCAAATTAATATTAAAGGGTCACAATATGAGCGGCAATACAATGTGATAAACAAACAATCAAACGCTATGTATAATTTTGTCGTATATCGGGTTTAAATTCTCTGTGTCTTTTTGTAAATTAATGGTATTATTATGTTTTTTAATAAAAAACATTTCAGCTACTTCTCTTTTTCTTTTATGTTTCTCACAATGTAAAATTTTTGATTCTATCACAACTTAATAAAAATAATAAAAATAATGCCTCTATTGCTTGTATGCAATGAAAAATGAATGTATAGTATGAGATATAAGTAGATATGTATATATATATATATATATATATATATATATATATATTATACATATATATATAAATGTATATATTTATATATATACAGGGTGTCCGGTGGTTCGCGTTTCACCTGTGGTAGGCAGATTCCTGGGATTATTTAGAGACGATTTTTCCTCAGGGAAAATGTCGAGGGAGGTCATCATTTTTTGCATGTTCCCAATTTTTGTTATCATGTATCTTTGTAACTAAGCCTTAAATTAAAATTCTATTAAAGTAAACTCTACTTGAAATTAACTGAAGAATGTGATTTTGTTAATATTTTATTTTCACAAGGCTTTGTGAAAAACCCTTTATTTTCAATCGTTTATAACTCGAAAATTATTGGTGCCTCGACATTTTCGCTGAGGAAAAATCGTCTCCAAATGATCCCAGGAATCTGCCCACGACAGATGAAACGTGAACCACCGGACACCCTGTATATGTATATATATATATATATACACACACACACGGAACATATTTATATGTTCAAATATATTGGGAACCAATTAAGTTTTTGTTAACTATTTAATTAATTTTTTATTATTTTCTTTTATTTTATTAATTTTTTATATATACTTTTATTTATTTTATTAATTTTTTAATTTATTTTATTCATTTTTTATTTATTTTTATTAGTTTATTTTTTATTTTTATTAGTTTATTATTTATTTTTATTATTTTATTATTATTATTTTTTTTAATACTGTTGACATTTCCCAATATTTATATTTTAAATTTTTTGACGGAAGAAACCACCACCTTCTCGCGGTTTCCGTTGAGCAACAATATGCACGTCGTACATTATATAATACAAAATAGAAAATAAAAAAATAAAATCTTTAACAATATTTATAAATTAAAATATTATTTTATTACAATTATTACTTTAAAGATAAGAAATCTTTTTTAAAAAAAGGCGTATATATTGGCCAAGAGTGGATTTTTAAACCTAAAATATACTTATAATTATTAATTATAATTATTATTAATTAATAATTGTTTTTAATTAAAATTTTTAATTATGAGTGAATTATTTATATTATATATATTTAAAATATATTTTTTCTCTTATTAATATTTTATAATATTTTATAATATTAAATATATTTCTTATATTTTATATTTTCTTTTTTTCACATATTGCATCGCATCCGACTAGCCATCGCCAATATTCCAAATTTGCTCGAAATTCTTAACTATAATAGAGAGCAAAATATATACGAGGGCAGTTCGATAAGTCAGTGACTTTTACAAGATATGGCACTCAAATCGCAATCTAATTTTATTTCTGATATTTACCATCTTATTTAAGTATACACACCAAGTTTCAAGTAGATCTGTCAAATAGAAATTTTTTGACAGCGTTCTAAAGCGGATAAGTTTGTGTTTTTTGCTAAAATGGAAAAAAGTGAATTTCGTGTGCTAATAAAATATTACTTTTTGCGTGGAAAAACCATTAAGGAAACTGAAGAAAAGCTAAAAAAGTATTATGGGGACTCTGCTCCGTCGCATGGAATGGTTCACAAGTGGTTCACTGAATTTCGTTGTGGTCGTACAAGCACGAATGATGCTGTGCGCCCGGGACGTCCGAATGAGGTCACAACTGAAGAAACAGTCAATAAAATCCATGATATTGTATTGGGCGACCGTCGAGTGAAGATACGCGAGATAGCCAAGATGGTAAACATCTCAAACGAACGTGTTTTCAATATCTTGCATAAACATTTGGGCATGAAGAAGCTGTCGGCCAGATGGGTGCCGCGCTTGCTCACAATCGACCAAAAACCAAAACCACGAAATTCAGTGAACCACTTGTGAACCATTCCATGCGACGGAGCAGAGTCCCCATAATACTTTTTTAGCTTTTCTTCAGTTTCCTTAATGGTTTTTCCACGCAAAAAGTAATGTTTTATTAGCACACGAAATTCACTTTTTTCCATTTTAGCAAAAAACACAAACTTATCCGCTTTAGAACGCTGTCAAAAAATTTCTATTTGACAGATCTACTTGAAACTTGGTGTGTATACTTAAATAAGATGATAAATATCAGAAATAAAATTAGATTGCGATTTGAGTGCCATATCTTGTAAAAGTCACTGACTTATCGAACTGCCCTCGTATATCTGTTCTCTTGTATGTTCGAAGCCGCCACCCGCTGAGCGTCTAATTATACGTGCGAGTGTCCTCATTCTTTCAGTGCGCTTTGTGCTTCCAGACTACCCCCTCCCCTCCCCTCTACTGGCAGCAAAGTGGCTGTCGGTCCTTTGACTATAGAAATATGGACTGCCAGTCCCCCACTTTCCCTATAAGATTTCTGTGCATCGCAATGAATCCAACATCTTCGAGATTTAAGCCCCGCCCCATCGACCAAAGACCGGGAAATTTGAATAAATAAACTGCATTTTTTAAAATCCACAATTATATTTTCTAATTTTCAGTTACAAAATAATGTAAAAAAATTAAAAATTATACTTTTTAATATACTAGAGCACTATAAGCGCTCGCGTACAAATGCATACAAAAAATATATATTTAAATATAAAATTTCAACATAATATGTAGTAAGTATATAATAGTAGTATAAATTATACAAACATAAATAACTTGTATAATTACTTGCATATACATTTAAAATTTGAACATAATAATAAATGGTAAGTAATAATATAAATTTATAAAACATAAATAACTTATATAGGATGTTAAAAAAGTGTCGCATACGCTCAACGCTATTCGATAGAGAATAAAAATTTAAGAAAAAATGTCTAATACTATCTTTCGATGCGATGAATAGTTTCGCTGCAATTAATTATTGTAATTAGTCAATCAGCACGGAGCTACAAGAGAAAACAAACGATGGAACGCGCGAAGTGGGAAAGAATTTTCTGAAAAAATTATTTAAAGAGAAACAACTCAAGTGCGAATTTGGCCTCATAAAATTTATTTTAGGTCTCATTTTTTAAATTCAGACAAGATGAAATTATTCATCGCATCAAAAAATAGTATTAGACATTTTTTCTTAGATTTTCTTTCTCTATCAAATGGCGTTGTATTATGCGACACTTTTTTAACATCTTGTATAATTATATGCAGATACGTTTACTGACCACTAAGAATAATTGGTTTTGTTAAATTATGTCTAAGAAATGAATTGTGTTGTCTCAATGTAAATTGTTTGCCATAATAAATTAATTTAATTTTTAAAAATTAACTGAAAAATTAATTTTATAATTAATTGTATTATAGCAAGATATTTGGAAAACAGACAATTAATTTGATATCGTCTAAAAATTAAATATAATGGTAATTAAAATGTACTAACAGTCGTTATTCGATCAAGTGTAAAGTGTGATTAATAGAAAAAATATTAGGAATAAATATTAAATATTAAGAATCAGAATTATTTTAAAATAAAATCGAAAAAACTTTGATATAAAAATATTGTTCACGAATGGAAAGCAAAAAACAGGAGCTCTGCTTTCTCTCGTACCTACCGCGCGAAGCTCGGTCATGCGCGATAGAGCGACACGCGCAAAATATCATTGTCGCCCAAAACAATCGGTACCTTTCTGTAAAGATCGAAAAACAATTACAAAAGGAGTCAGTTGAATTCGAAATCTGAATTCCTCCGAGATACTTCTCGATCCTTCCCGAAGGGCAATGATATAAAAAGGCTTCGCGACACAGCGGCACTCACTCTCTCTAAAGCCAGTATCCGAGACGCTACAATTATTGGGCTCAACCAAAATGTCTTTCGTTGCTCGCGTTAGAATTAAGTAAATGATTGTGTAGCTTGTACTTTGATTTGCTTAATTAAATAGTTGTGTTCCTAAGAAGTGTCAAACTTAATTGTCGTTGTGGTCGAATCCGTGTTGTCACGTCCTCGCCGTAGGCGCTCTCCTCAACCAAAACTCCTCTCGCGAACAAATATAAATTTGGATATAAAGGGTTCTTACTAGTTTATTAGCCCTTACTAGTCCTTTATACCCGAATTTATATTTTTATATCAGAGTTTCTTCGATTTTATTATTTTAGAATAATTCTTATTCCTAATATTTAATATTTATTCCTAATATTTTCTCTATTGTGCGCAGGCCTAGTGAACTGTTTGGCAGACGCTTGAACAATCACAAGTCGACAGTGTCTCTTTAGTTTCCGCATTACTCAATTGGTCGATGGTGGCGCTACACATCTTGGCTACAAGCTGAAGTTAGCTACTGACAGTCCATATTTCTATAATCATAGGTCGCGTCTGCAAATATGCAGCACTGGGTGCGAGGGGATTGCTTTCCACTTAACGACCGCAACGATCGCAACGCCCGCAAACTCATTCCACATAACGACTGCCATGGTCGCGCGTGAAACGTCATAGATGACGTCATTGATGGCAACCGCGTCGAGTCTACGACGCCCAAAGATAATACGTGGGTCGAAGTGGTCGTCGGACATTTTACGATATTGATACCGACACAATCATTGAATTAGAATTGTCAGAAGAAAATGCCGTGCGCGCTCAAAATAGTAAGTAATACTTTTTGCATATGAAATTTTAGTTAATTAATTTTTTTAGGAAAACATAACCCTCAAAAACATTTTGTATATTAACATTAATTTATTAGGTGTTTGCAAAAGTTCGTATAATTTGACAATTTTTATTTATTAATAATAAATAAAATAACATATAATATTTTAATTAAAACACTGGCCGTTTCTATTGACAACTTTTTGTCACTTTTCGGGCAATAATTTAATCCCATGTAAGCAGTGGTATCAACGCAGAGTACTAATCCATTGCTCGACCCATTTTTGCACTTTTTTAGCATTTTGAAATTGTGTATTGGATAGACCGTGTTGCATCGATTTAAATAGATAAAAATCAGTTGGAGCGATGTCTGGAGAGTACGCTGGTAGAACTTCTCAATCCAATTCGAACAACGTCTCTTTAGTTGCAACACCAACATGCGGTTTGGTTTTATTATGGAGTAGGATGATTCCATTTTCAATCGCGTTAAATATGAAGTTATGTTCGAAATTATGATTTATCAGCCATCAATTCTGATTAAATATGGTTGTTGAGAATTGAGTTCGTTAGGCGAGGATTTCGCGGGACGAGAGGATGAGAAAGAAAGAAAGAGAGAGAGAGAGAGAGAGAGAGAGAGAGAGAGAGAGAGAGAGAGGTGCCGGGATTCGTCTCTGAATGAGACGATAAATGCTGTGGAACAAGGATGGTCGTTGAATTGTATTTAACTTTCCACACAATATTGAACGGTCAATAATCACATTTTATTTTGAGTCTCGCGTTCTTCCGGTACATTGGTACGCCAGTACACATACTGCGCGAAACATCTAGCAGAACACAAATCGGAGGACGTGTTGTCTGTTCGGTGTCTCGAGAAAGAAGCAGGAAGTTCGCTGTAGCTTCGCGATCAGCATGCGTAGATCGAATTATTACCGGAAATAATAAACGCGCCGCAGTGAGTCGATATCGGAACTTTGGATCGATCGATCTCGGATTCGGGGGGATGGCGCCGTCCAGTGATACGCGTGACGAATTTGGTTACAACAGCCGCTGACTAGAGTCGGTCGAACAGTTTATCGACTCTCGCTCGATCCTCAACATACCGCCCGCCTTGAAACGATAGTTTCGAAATCCAACGTCATTTTCATTTTTTTTTGTTTTTTTGTTTGAACGTCAACGTATTAACGAATCTGTTTCGCACAACGCTCACCACTTATTTTACCTTACAGAATAATAAAACTTAGAACTAGGTTACGATTTGTTTGGTTGAATTTACAGACTTTGTTCTTGAGTAATCTAATGAGGGACGGTTTAAAGGATAACTAAGTTTTTGATACGGTCGTGGGTATGGCAGGTGCCAATGACTCGGGCATTGCACGGCGCTTCGGCGCTTGCCCTCCCGCCATGCAGTCCGCGGTCTCGGCCGCTGGGGTTCTGTGCCGTGTCTCTGGGGGGGTGTTTTTTCGGGGTCTTTCCCGGGGGATGTCCCCCCGGGGTCTCGGGGTGGGATTTTCGGCGGCGGGAGCCGCAGGAGGAGGGGACCAGCCGTGACTACCCGAGGGGCCCTGTCCGGAGGGTTTACCCGAGGGGCATCGCCCGGAGGGAGTCACGGCGGTCAGTCGCCGGGGCCTCTCGGACGTTTCCGAGGCGGGGCCCGGCGACGAGAGAAGGACTCCAGGGTGCTGGTTGGGGATCTCCAGGCTGGGTAGCCTGGGTCCCCGTCCCAGCGTCCCTGGGGTCAGCCATTCCCGGGCCACTCGGACGTATTCCGAGCTCGGGCCGGGACGGTGGAGTAGGCCACGCGTGGTTACCCGAGGGGCTTTGCCCGGAGGGATTACCCAAGGGGCATTGCCCGGAGGGTGCCACGCGGGTCTGCCGCTGGGGCCGCTCGGACGTTTCCGAGGCGGGGCCCAGCAGCGGGAGTACGTACTTCTGGCCGGTCGGGACCGTTTCCCCTTCCGAACCGGCCGGTCAGGAGAGGTGTTGTCCCCCCCGCTGGCAGGTGATGTCACCGGCGTGGGGACGTGCTGGTCGCCACGGCGTGTAGGGCAGGGCCGGGGAGCGGCGACCCTGTCCGAAGCGCCCGTGGGGCCCCCCGAGTGGCGTCACCTGCGGAGGTGCCCCCGTTGTCGGAGGCGGGGGACCCCCGAAACCCCATGGGGGAGTCAAACCCCTCATGGGGGAGTAAGGGGTTCAGAGCCCTGTGCCGGGGGTGTGGTATCCCCCCCAGCCCGCGGCATAAGCCGGCCCCCCGGGAGTCCCCGGGGTACCGGTTTGGGGGGCGATTCCGGTCATGTTTCGGGTCGTCCCGTGGCCGGTGGGAGATACGCCGGCCGGTCGAGCCTCCGCAGGGAGCGGGAAAAAACAAAAATGGAAGAACAAACAAAAGACACGCAGCAAAAAACAATAAACAAGAGGAGGAACTCAAGCTCAGATGAGCTTAGAGAAGTAGAAGAGGGTAAGAGTAGGGATAGGTCTCCCACTAGGGAGGGCAAGGGCAGAGACAGGTCTCCCATTAGACCCCTAAAGGGAAGGAGAACAAGGCAAAGTGAAAGCCTTAAGAAAGAAGGAAGGATGGCGGCAAGCATTAATAATATAAAGGAATGCTCGGTTTCCCTCAATAGGGCGAGCCCAGCGAGTAGTACAAGTTCCATCAATACAGTTGGAACTAAGGAGGAGCGAAAGCCAAACATCCAAGACCAGGTAATGCCCACTAAACAGCAACAAGAAACAGACAAAGATATAGACCAGTCAGAATCTGTTGCTGATACGGTAAGTCTCAGCGGACATGAAACAGAGGAGGTAGAGGTCACTCAAATGAGTGCTGAAAGACCTCGCAAGAGGGTAAGGAAACCCATTACTAGCGACTCGTATGCACGCCGGGAAAAGTTGGAGATGGCAAGGAGAGAAAGAGATGTACAAAGGGAGAGATATATTTTCGACCGCACATCGAAGACTGACGACACGAGGGCATATAAAGAATTCCTCTTATCTACTAAGAATATGGAGGAAGAGATGAAACTGATTCCGATTCTAGATATAGAATCAATAGTTGCGGAAGAAGCCACCCAATTATACAAAGTGGCTAGGGATTCGGGGCAACTGAAAAAAACCTTTCAAAGACAAATAAAGGAATCGGCTGCAAAGATGAGTGCGGCAGCGACAATCCTCGCACTCAAAACACTAGAGACCGGCAACTCCTCAGCCATCGAAAGAAAACTCGAGGAGATGAACAAGGAATTAAAAGCCTTGAGAGAGGAAAATGCCAAATTAAAAAGGGTAGTAGATAGCATAAGACAAAAAGAAAAAAGGAAGGAAAGATCCAGTAACAAGGCCTCAGACGTAGATGAATGGGGACACATTGGATGGGAGGAAGCCTCCGTAACCCCTCTTCCATCAAGCGATGGGGAGGCCACGGAGGCAGAAATGGGAGCTCCACCTCTACCCGCAAGGAGCAGGGGAGCCCCCAAAGAAAATGTAAAGAAAGGAAGTGCCGAGGAAACCCCACTTCTGCCAAGGAATGGCAGGGGAGCCTCCCCAGCACGCAGGAGGGGGAATGTTGGGGGAACCCCACTTCTGCCACAGAGTGGCAGGGGAGCGTCCCCAACATACAGTAAAGAGGAAAGGATGGAGATAGAGGAAGAGAAAAAAGTACCCCAGCCTCAAACTCAAGACAAAGAAGAGGACGAGGATAGTAGACTGGAAAGTAAGGTCGAGAAAGTAGTAATCAAAGTACTCTACAGAGACCTCTTCCCAGAACTCGAGAGGATGATTGGTAAAGCCACCGGTACAATGGACAAGCCAATAAGGCCACCGCTCAGGTCTGACGAAGCATCGGCCGCAAGAGGCAAGAACTCAAAAAATAGGGAAGGTGGGCAGAAGGTTACAACTCTCAACCCGCTCGGAACCCAACTCCCAGGAACCCTGTTCCTAGCAACACAGGGAAGGGGGATGAAGGGAAAAACAAAGAGAAGGGGGAAAACAAAGCAGCAAAGACAGCTGCAAAGTTAGAAAAGGAAAATAAAAAGAAAGACGAGGGAAATCAAAAGAAAGAGGAGGGAAAGGGAGAATGGACCACGGTGGTCAAAAGGAAAAGAAACAACAATAATAAGGAGATAAAAAACGCTCCAGAAAAGGGAAAAGCTCTTGCTAATGGGCAACCTAAAAAGGAAAACCCCAAGAAAGAGCAGGACAAGCCCAAGATAAGGAAATTACCGCGAACAGCTGCGGTAATATTAACATGTCCCGTTGGGACATATGATGAAACAATGCGGGAGGCCAGGAAAAAGATAAAACTGGAAGAACTGGGAATGCAAGAGGGGATACAAATCACCAGAGCTCTCACGGGAGCACTGAAATTCGAAGTCCCCCCAGCTCGCAATAAAGAGGGAGAAATAACTCAAACTGGAGAGGAGAGGGCCAGCAACCTGGCTGTAAAGCTCAAGGAGGCACTCTCCGGGAAAGAGGGAATAAGGGTGGATCGACCCACCAAGACAGCTGAACTTAGAATCAAGGACCTGGAGGGGTCGATCTCGTCCTCGGAGATAACAGAGGCTATTGCGAAAGCCGGAGAATGCGATGAAGATAACATAAAAGTGGGGGATATAAGAGTATCCCTCAACGGAATGGGCACTGCGTGGGCTAGATGCCCGCTAGCAGCCGCAAAAAAGATAGGGGAGAAAGGGAGAATATTAATAGGATGGGCAAGGGCCAGAGTAGAAATACTTGAAAACAGGCCCTTGCAATGCTATAAATGTCTGGAGGGGGGTCATGTTAGGGATAGATGCCCAAACAACGTGGATCGAAGCTCCCGCTGTTATAGATGCGGGAGCGAAGGACACCCTTCCAGACTATGTACGGAGAAAGTCAACTGCCCAGTCTGTAGTGATAAGGGGCTCCCTGCCAACCATAGAGCAGGGAGCAAAGCATGTGAACCCGTGCAAAAGGGCAGCAGGGGAGGTGGACTGGGCCCAAAACCCCTGGACCAAAAAGAGACAACAAAGCCTCGCATTTTAGTAAAGGAAGTGAGAGAGATTGCATTAACAGTGAAAACCGTCAGCACAGCCGGACCTCCCACTCCCTCCACGTCGAAAATTCCCGTTAAGGCGGCGAAGACAAAAGAAAGGAGAGAGGAGGAAAAAGAAGAAAAGACAGAGGCAGGACATAAGAAGCAAAGGCTTCGAAAAAACCTGAAGGAGGAAGATCTGGACAAGATGGAGGTGGTGTCCGAAAGTAGACCCAGCAAAGGCTCGACATGAGCTGCTTGACACTACAAGGGAATCTGAATCACGCTAGCAAGGCCCAGGATCTTTTCATACAGAGCCTTGCGGAGCGTGGAGGAGGTCTTGGCATTATATCTGAGCCGTACCGCGTTCCTGAAGACAACCCAAACTGGGTGGGGAGCGCGGACGGCTCAGCCGCCATTTTATGGAGAGGGGCGACAAACTCCCCACCAATATCCAAGTTGGAGGCTGGGGAGGGATATGTCGCTGTCAGATGGGGGGCCATCGTCGTCATAAGCTTATATGCTTCCCCAAACATGGGGAGCATGCAGTTTAAAGAGAGGCTGTGGGCGGTGGGAGAATGTGTAAGAGGACATCTCCCACTGCCAATCATAGTTGCGGGGGACTTCAACGCCAAGTCTGGCGCTTGGGGTTCCCCGCAAAACAATGCAAGAGAGAAGGAAGTCCTGGACTGGGCGGCGGAACTGGGGCTCTCCGTAATGAATACGGGGAGCACCAGTACATGTGTTAGAATGCAGGGGGAGTCGGTCATCGATCTGACGTGGGCGACTCCCTCTGCAATGAGATTATCGGAGGGGTGGAGGGTGGTGACGGAGGCGGAGACATTGTCCGATCATAGGTATATTGAGTTCTCCGTCTCCGTCATCCCGCCTGAGGTGCAAAACCGCCGCCGAGCCCAGGAAAGGATGCGACGACGATGGTCCTTAAAAAAGTTCGACGAGGACATGTTTGGAGCCATGCTTCAAGCGGCACTACTAACCAGGGGAGAAGAGGAGGGGGGTCGGAATCTGCAGGAGCATCTGAGCTGGATGCTCGAAACAGTGGAGGCGGCATGCGATGCATCCATGCCCAGAGTCAGATTCCGGCCCCCCCAAATACGCTTACTGGTGGTCGGATACGATCGCCGATTTAAGGCGATCGACCGACCAGGCTAGGAGGCGGATTCGAAGAAGGCGATGGAGTGAAGACGCGAACGAGGATGAATGGCGCGCGTACCGCGCAACAAGAGACGAATTGCGAGCCGCGATAAGAGAGGCAAAGGCGGTGGCCTGGAATGAGTTACTCCTCTCCCTAGACAGGGACCCGTGGGGGCGCCCATATAAGATGGTCCTCAATAAGCTGAGGAGAGGGGCGTCCCCACTGGTCGAATCGATGGACCCCTGTCTCGTTGGGCGGATCATCGACACACTGTTCCCACAGGAGGAGCGATGGGAGGGGGAACCGATCCCACGCAGGGACTTCGTGTGGTCCGACAACGAGATAGGGGTTACGGGAGGGGAACTGAGAAGCGCCGTCAGGAAGATAAAAAGGGGCAAAGCCCCAGGTCCTGATGGCATTCATGGCAAGATATGGGCCACTGCCTTTGCCCACCTGGAGAAGGAGATGCTGCAAGCTTTTAATAGTTGCTTAAGGGAGGGAATATTCCCCCCAGTTTGGAAGAGGGCTACGGTAGTCCTTCTTCAAGGGGGGGGAGCCGCAGGAGGAACCCTCTGCATACCGGCCTATTTGTCTACTCGACGAGGCGGGCAAAATCCTAGAGAGGATCATTGTCGACCGCCTCGTCGACCATCTCTCGCGGAGTGGTCCTAATCTTCATAGGGACCAGTATGGCTTCCGTGCTGGGCGGTTCACCATAGACGCGGTCTTCAAGGTCCGCTCAGCGGTGGGGGCCATTACTGAAGAGGGCGGGGTGGCATTGGCTGTATCTCTTGACATAGCCAATACATTCAACACCCTGCCCTGGCGTAAGGTGGGGGAGGCGATGGAACACCACCGAGTGCCCCCCTACCTTATTGCCATAATGAGGGACTACTTCCGCGAGAGGAAGATAGGATACATAGACCGAGAGGCCAAGGTGTGCGAGAGGGAGGTGTTGTGTGGGGTTCCACAAGGCTCAGTATTGGGGCCATTAATGTGGAACCTCACGTACGACGCAGTTTTGCGGACTGCCCTCCCCCTCGGCTGCAGCATTGTGTGTTATGCGGACGACACGCTTGTTGTGGCCGGGGGAGGAGACTGGGGTGCGGCTCGTGCAAGAGCGAACATTGCTGTGAACCGCGTGGTGCGCGCAGTGAAAGGATTGGGACTGAAGGTGGCCCTCCAAAAAACGGAGGCCGTCTACATGCACGACGGTTCCCACGGGGGGCCACCGGAAGACAGGATAAACGTGGATGGAACCCCTGTCTTGGTGGGGGCCCAAATCAAATATCTTGGCCTCCACTTGGATGGCAGATGGGCCTATAGGGAGCACTTCCGCCAGATAATCCCCAGAATGGAAAGAGCCTCAATGGCCTTGAGTAGGTTATTGCCAAATTTGGGGGGGCCTGACGGAAGGGTTTGGAGGCTGTACGTGGGCACGGTCCATGCGATGGTCCTGTACGGGGCCCCTGTATGGGCGAGCAGAGTGGCGGCCACCCGAGACATCAAGACAAGTCTGCATCAGCTGCAGAAACGGGTGGCCGGTCGCATATGCAGCTACCGGACAGTTAATTGGTCAGCAATGGGGATCATCGCGGGGATACCCCCCATAGAGTTGCTAGCTCAAATGTACGCCGAGGTCTATCGGCGTACATGCGAGCTCAAAAGGGAGGGTGTCCCAGTAACGGACCGTGACCGATGCAGGATTAGGGCCCATGCTCGGCGGTCCCTGATGGAAGAATGGACCCACATGCTGGAGGACCCAAGATTGCCGGGCCAGCGGACCGTCGAGGCCATCCGGCCCCGCCTAGAAGAATGGATAGGCGGGGCCAAGGGAGGGGTAACATATAGGATGACACAGGTACTTACCGGGCACGGGTGCTTTGGTAGGTACCTGAATCGAATTGGCAAGGAGCGCACCATGCGGTGTCACCAATGTGACGCAGAGGAGGACACCGCGCAGCACACCCTAGAAGAGTGTGCTGCGTGGCAAACGGAGAGGGAGGAGCTGAAGGAGAAGATAGGAGGGGACCTCTCCCTCACCGCAGTGATGAGGGAGATGGTACAATCGAAAGAGAAGTGGGGAGCCTTCTCCTCCTTCTGCGAAAAAGTAATGTCGCAGAAGGAGGAGGAGGAAAGAGAGCGGTTGAGACGGGGAAGAGGGAGGAGACTCCCTCTCACCCCTGAATCCCGGGAGGAGAAGGACGACCCCTCCTGGCTGCCTGAGCGAAGAAACCGCCGTGGCGGGAGCCGGGGGCGGGTCGGGCCCGGGGGGGTGGTGGCCGAGAGGGCACGACAGAGAGAGGATGCTCATGGTAGAAGGGGCGGCGACGGCGACGGTCCGCCGAGGCGGGGACGCGGAGGCGGACCCCCCTGTCGCAGGAGAAGAGGACGCCCACCGGAGGGGGCGGAGTAGTAGACAGGAGGTTGGGCGAGGGGCGCGGAAGAGGGAAGGGTGGATAAACCCCCCTCCCCCGATTCGGAGAACGATGAGGAAGAAGAAGGAAGTGGCGGGGGCGCCCCCCTCCTCCTCCGCCGGGTGCGGGTACTCCCGCAGACGGCGGAGACCGGGGGGCGGGCCCACACCCGGGTCGACGCTTAACTGCGTTGAACCGGGATGGGGTCGTCGGGGGGGGACCCGGGACACTTAAGGTCCCGGAACTCCCCCCCCTGCGGCTTCACGGGGGGATGGGGGCGGCTCTCCTTTTTTCCCCGTCGTCGGTGGGGGTGTCCACCTAGGTGGGCATCCCCATTTGGGACAGCGGGGGTGGGGGGAGGCGTCCCCAACATAACACCTGCGCCGCATAGGGCGCAGGGCGGGGGTGACGGGGGGCCTGGGACTCTTGGGTCTCGGACCTCCCCCCCGCCACCTCCCTTGGGAATGGGGGCGCGGGTGTGTCGGTCCCGTTTGGGCCCGGAGCACCCGCGCCCCCAATAGGCAACCCCCCTGGTTGCGGCCGAATCCTAACTCCCTTAGGGAGCGGAGGGAGCCGCAGCTGGGGGGGCCGGAGGGAGGGGTCGTGTGCCTGTGGGGTCGCGCTCTGCTCGGCCTTGTGGGCGCGACCTCTCCCCCCCTCGGACATAGATGCGGCGGGAAGGCCCTCTCACCGGGAGCCGAAAGGCACCGGCGGGAGGGCATCAACGCCGTAGAGGGGGCCCCTCTCCTTCTGAGAGGGCCCCCCTGGTGAGGGCCTCCGGGGCTGGATGCCGAATCCCCTATCCCTTTGGGAGGGGGAGGGAGCACCACTCCGGAGGCGGGGGGTGGCGGCTCGAGCGGGCTACTCGAGCCGTGACCCCGCCCCCAAACTTTTTGGGAGGGCGCGGCGTGGGGTCGGTGTCGCCCTGCGCCGCAACCGCGAGGGGTGAGCGCCGTTTATGCGGCGCTCCTCTCGAGAAGGCTTGGCGGGGGGGGGCGCGGAGTTGGCATGGGATCCCAGCATCCTTCGCGCCCCCCAATCAACGCCCATGATGGACACCCGCTGTGGTTTTAGTGCGGTAGGTCTTGGCTCCCCTGGCTGATCCATTCGTGGATCGGACAAGAGGAACAAGGAGTCCCACATAACCCTCGTCCCCTACCCGGGGGGCGAGTGGTACCATGATGGTTTCCACAGCGACACAAAAAAAAAGAAAAAAAAGGTGCCAATGACTCGACATCAATTGGTAACAAACACAATTGTGCTGTAGGTCTTTTATATTCGGAATTTGCCGTTTTAACTCGAACGACGCGCACAAGAACGTCAGAGCCTTCGTGACAGTGAATAATTCGCCCTAGCTCGCATTTGCACGGAGGTAATGTGGAGTTTCGAATGAGAACCATGGTCCCTAGTTTAACACTGGGTTGGATTTTACACCATTTGACTCTCTGTTGGAGGGTATTTACATAGTCCGTTTGCCAAACCTTCCAAAATCGTTCGGTTATTTGTCGAACGAGCTGCCATCGCGATAACCGATTTTCTTTTATGTGAAGGACTGAAGGTTCGGGGCTTATCGTGAGCGCGGAGCCGATTAAGAAGTGTCCCGGCGTTAAGGGATTATAATCGTCGAGCGAATCGGTTAAGGGTCCGAGTGGGCGTGAGTTGAGGCATGCTTCAATCTTACAAAGCAGTGTTGTTAGTTCCTCAAACGTCAGCGTGTGCGCTCCGATAATTCGACGAAGGTGGTTTTACACTGCGCACTCCAACCTCCCAGAGTCCTCCGAAGTGTGGAGCGTGAGGAGGGATGAAGTGCCAAGATACGTTATCCGTTGCGGTTTGATTTAAAAAATCTGGATCTCGAATAGCTTCTCGATAGGCGATGGTTAGTTCTTTGTCTGGTCCTGTAAACGTAGTTCCGTTATCGGAGTACATTGCTACTGGTAATCCTCGGCACGAGCAGAGTCTTGTGTAGGCGTCGAGGAATGCGGAGAAAGAGTACCCTCCTACTAACTCCAAGTGTACTGCTCGACTGGCTAGACAAATAAAAACAGCGGTGTACGATTTACGAGAAGTTCTTCCTCTGCCTGAGGAAGCTCGTGTTGCGATTGGGCCGGCGTAGTCCACGCCGCAGTGAAGAAATGCTCGTGATGGAGCTGATATTCGAGCCTGAGGTAATTGCCCCATTAGTTGATTGGGTATTGTCGCCTTCTCGCGTGTGCAGACTATGCATTTATGAATCGCTGATTTAACTAAATTTCGAGCTCGAAGCACCCAAAATTCTCGTCTCAATGTGGCAAGTGTTAGTTGCACGCCCGCATGTAGTGATTGTAAGTGCGTGTGGTGGACGATTAGCGTCACGAGGGGTTGAGGGGCTAATAGTATCGGATGCTTGATTTTAAAAGGAAGTGGAGCCTTTTCTATCCGCCCGCCAACTCGAATCAGTTCATCATCGTCTAAGAACGGATTAAGCGATAGAATGTTGCTTTTTGGAGAGAGATTTTTGTTGTCGAAGAGCGGTTAGTTCCTGGAAAAATGTCTCTGCTTGTACTGTTTTAATCCAAAATAATTTTGCTTCGTGGAATTCGGCGGCTCGGAGAGCGAGGGACGAGTTCTGATGGCCATACGGCGGTAGAACCTTTTTCGGCATCGATTAACGAATCGCATAATGTAGGCGGTGATTCTGAGAAGCTTTGGCCATGAAGAGTATCTAGTAGCAAGATTCCAAAATTGTTCCGAATGTACGAGGTGTGCTCGTATAGGTTTAGCTTGGTTTTTTGCTTCCTCGGATGAGAGCGTTGGCTTAAGCGGCCATTCCGAGGATTGAAAACGGAGTCACGACGGGCCTTGCCACCAAAGTTGATATGCGCCGAGATTGGTGTTCAGGAGCCCTCTTGAGGCACAGTCTGCTGGATTTGTTGATACGTGATGCCATTCGGCATCTGGTAGTCGAGTTTGTACCGCTGCAACGCGATGAGCGACAAACGTTCGCCATTTCGATGGATGCTGACTTAACCATGCGAGAGTGACGGTTGAGTCCGTCCAGCAGTGACATGGAACGTTTGTTAAATCGAGTGAAATGCGAACAGATGCTATGAGCCGCGAGAGTAAAACAGCGGCTGAGAGTTCAAGTCTAGGTATACTCATTGGTTTAACTGGCGCAACTTTGGATTTTCCAGCTATCAGAGCTGTGGAGTACTCTGCGTTGATACCACTGCTT
>NW_028141170.1:13118395-13201458 GCF_030444845.1 Prenolepis imparis
AACAGTTATGTCCTCCTCTGCTCTCAGATACAACTTTTACAACGAAAATTATGGAGGCTTATTTGAAGCGACAACAAACAACGACTTCAATAACTATGGACTCTCCTTCCACGAATACTCAGACCCAAGAAGAAGAAGAAGAAACTACCGATACCGAAGATTCACAATCAGGTATATTAAACTTTTGTGAACAGCAATTACAGATCCAATTTTTTACAGCGAATGCAGCAATTAGTGACATGTGTGTATTACGCATTTCAGGCTCTTTATACAGATGGACTGAAGCGTGCGTATTGCTGCTGTTAGAAAATTATAGGGCATCAGAGAAAAAATTTACTAACGGAAAACAATCGCATAAGAAAATTTGGAATGAAATTGCCAAAATAATGACTGAGAAGGGGCATGCAGTGACGGGGCCACAATGTGCAGCCAAATTACGCAGCTTAAAAAAATCATACAAATCAGTAAAAGATCATAATAACAAGTCAGGCAACAATAGAAGAACATGGCAATTTTTTGAGGTATGGAAACAAATAAAAGATAAGTGAGTGTGTTTTTTCAACAATTGCTGAATCTTTGTAATTGCCATTATATCCATTTTTGTAGATCATGGACAACATATTTGCTAAAAAGGCATGGTGCACCCCAGTATCAACTAGATCCTCTACGGGCCTATCCACCACACGTACCGAAGAAAGCAATGCTACAAAAACAGATAGTGGATGTACTCACGATGGTGAATTCTTGCACGAACCATTTTTCTACAGTTTGTGGATTTATTTTATATTGATTTTATTCTTCTATTTTTTTTATAGAACCATCAACATCAAAAGGAAAACCTACCGCCACCTTACTGCTAGCAACAAGAATACGTCAAAAAGAAGAACATGAATATGCTCGAAATAAAAGACATAAAGAACGCATGGAAATGGACGATAAGCTTTTTACTCTTTTAAATAAACTCGCAGAAAAAAACTAAAGTAGAAACCTCGCATGTTAATATCTACAAATATTTTTGCTATTACTGCCGTTATCATTATCATATTATTAATATATTCAATTATCATTATAAAATTATTATTATTATTAGAATTGATATTTATTTCTGTGAAAAAAATTTATTTTACATATTGCATTCATTTATAGTCTATCTTCGTTTTGTGTCGATATTACTATTCTGACATTTGTTTATTCATATATTTAAGAGTATTATACATACATACAGTATGTATAGTTATACAGTTGTATGCTGCTTTGTGATATATGCTTTAGTAAGTGTAAATCTATATTAAGACTGCAAATTTAATAAACCAAATACTATTTTATTATTGTTTTGTCTACAAATCATTTTACAAATCATTTTTTATAGAAAGCAAAACAGATAATATTATAAGTATTCACTTTTTATTCTTAGCTCGCAGGAACAATTTTGTCACTGAAAGCAAGAGCTATAACAGTCTTTTGATGTCCTTCATATTCTCGTTCTATTGTTCCTGTAGATGCGTTCCACAATCTCGCGACTCCGTCTGAAAAAGTTGCATAAAACATTTAAAACTTAAGTACATATAAAATATTTAAATTAAGTAAATATATAAAATGAAATTTTGATTGTAGATTTTTAAATGGATTATAAACGACAAAAATTTATTAGAATTTACAAGTGCTATATTACGCGCGTTGATAAAAACTTACTGCGAAAGAGAAATGGAGTAATAGCGTTTTCAAATATAGCAGGTTTGGTCAATCCGAGATCGATTAATGACGTGATTGACCAATCACAGCCATTTATTCTTCAGAGAAATGGCTGTAATTGGTCAATCAAATCTCGGATCGATCAAACCTGCTATATTCGAAAACGCTATAAAATATAAAGATATACAATACTTACCAGTTTTAGCGCCGCAAAGTATTCGAAATTAAATTTCTCTTATCATTCCCTGTATTCTGTCTTCCTTCATATGAAATATGATCTGTCTTTTTCATGTGAAGATGGAAGAATTGTTACAACAATTATTTCATCTCTTCGTACCATGCAAATATTATGAATCACACAACATGCTATAATATACTCCGCCATCAAGTCAATCCTTGACATTGGTGGCTTTCAGCAAACCAATACATCTTTCTACTGCTATCCTGGCTGCTGAATAACGGTAGTTGTAATTTTTTGCCTCTCAGTTAAATGACCATTATCCCGGAAGGGAGTGAGCAGATGTTGATGCAGCCCATATGCGGCATCACCCAGAATATGGCTGTCTGCAGGAAACTTTCCTGCATCGTTTAAGTAATCTGCCACTTCCGACTGTCGAAAAACTCTTTGGTCATGAACAGAACCAGGGTAGCCAGCGTAACAATGTATAATTAAAGTCCTGTGATCGCATACCAACTGCAAATAAATATATGCACAGATATATGCCAACATTTATAATATAACTTTATTATAATTCAATATTACATTTACCTACCTGTAATTGAATGGAATGGTATCCTTTGCGGTTCATGTAATCTGCAGGGTTCTCTTTTGGAGCGTTAATACGAATGTTGGTGCCATCAATGGCCCCGATGACTCCTGGAAATCCACTAGTTGCTTCAAAGCCTTGCATTATATTAACAGCTTGATCATCACTGGGCCACTGAATGAATCTCGTACAATATGAGAACAGAGCATGGGTGACTCTTCACACAACTCTAACAGCCGTAGCTCTTTCCACATTGAATCGATCGCAGATTGATCTGTAATAAAGCAGAATTAATTGCTTGTGTATTTCAAAATGGAGCATATATGAGAAAAGATTCTTTAATAAATATTATTCAATGCTATTAAAGCCTGAAATAGCACCAGTTTGTTACCCGTATGAGTCTATAGTAGCCATTTCCCAAAGTGCTATCATTAATCGTTGATAAGAAGGGATTGTAGGGCAGCCTTTCACTTTCCTGATTAAATCTTCACCAATGATACTGTGAAGATATGCAAATGTAGTCTTTGACATTCTGCAAACAGAGGAAATGTGGGCCAATATCAATTATTTTTATTCTGAACTTGTAAATGCAATTAAAAATATAATGCATTTAGTACAGAAACAGTTACAATAACATTAAAAATTTGGAAAAAGCAAAAGTTGTCAATGCTCACTAACCTAAAATGGCTTTTAAATTCATGGTCCATGTAAGAGCAAACAATCTCGTCGACGTAACCTACAATTCGTGGACGAAGTTTTCGTCTTCCTCTCTCCCGTAAGGCTGCTTTCCAATCTTCATCAGAACTTGACGAGCTTTCAGATATATTATATCTACGACGCACCAGCAACATACTAACATTACTAACGGCCTCCATGTTTGTGGTCGTCCATAATCCGTTCCACTACAGTTAGCGTCCGCAACGCTTGCAAGTTAGTGGAACGGAAAATTTTGCGGTCGTGATCGTGGGCGTTGCGGTCGTTAAGTGGAACTCATCCTTGGTATGCCCGATTCCCTTGGTCCTTGCACCAATTAATAAGGTATTGACTAGAGGTGTGCGAATCATTCGAATTCGAATCGAATCATTCGAATTCGAATCGAATCGAATCGAATTATTGCGAGTTCGATTCGAGTTCGTTTTCGAATGTAAAGTATTCGAATTCAAATAATTCGACAATTTCGAATTATAACTGGTTCGATTTCGAATCGATTGCATCTTTCGTATCGCCTCATTCATGTTTTTTGCCCGGTTAATCTGTTTTAACTGTTTTAGTTTTAAGGACGTATTTGAAATTTTATTTTTCAAGTTATGTTAATTTTATTTTCAAGTATAAATCATCTATCTTCTAATAAAATAATAATTATATTTATTAAAAAGGTTATTTATATATATTATAGGTATATCTTTAATAATTAAACCTATTAAGAGAATTATTAATATTAGTTATTATTACTTATTAAGAAAGTTTAATTAAAATCTTATTTTTCATTAAAGCCTGAATGCTTGTCTTTTTAATACACATTTATCGTATGACAATATTTTGTGGTGACACCTATAAAATAGAAATATTAATTTTATTGCAAGTCTTTTCGAAACTATCACATATTGTATACTACGCAAAACAATTAGGGGAGCGCTTTAAAACTTGCAAAATTTGATGATTTTTAATCTCGGCTTAGAGAGATCGTAGAACAATGTTTCTGTGCGCATTTTAACGGGTGAAGCCTCAACGAAAGAAATGAAGGAGTCGTTAACTACCGCGGGAATGACGAACTGTGGGGTCCTTATCTCTGCTGACACGGCTTTCTGCTTTTCTCGATATACAGGGTGTCCGATTCCTGAGTGACCAACGCTTAAGGGTAGATTCCTGGGATTATTTGGAGACGATTTTTTCTCAGCGAAATTGTCGAGACCAATAATTTTCGCAAAAACCCTGTATATTGAAAATTATTCAAGATATCAAAAAATGTTTTAGACAAATGTTTTATGTTAAAAACACCTCTATTTAGCCACATTAATAAAACTTTGAAAAAAAATTTTGGGGGAAAGTTTTTTCAAAAATTGTTGCGAAAAATTTTGTTTTCATAATTTTATTAATGTGGTTAAATAGAGATGATTTTACCATAAAACTTTTGTCTAAAACATCTTTTGATATTTCGAATAATTTTCGAGATATATCGAGAAAAGCTCCTCTACATATGAGGGCAGTTTCCTTTTAATTTATTTACTTACTTTCCTACATGTGTGCGTAAATTTTCTCATCATAAAAACAGCTCCATTTAATTACATTAACATAATTTTTAAAAGATAATGTTTCTACCAAAGAAAGTTAGGCAAGCCGAAATTGTGAAACATGAAAAATAAAACTAATCAATCCTACGAGTAATCTAATTAATTAAAACTAATCAATGACGTATATGAATCATAATAACAACATATATATATATATATATATATATACAATATATATATATAACAGGAAGTGTTATTTTATTAAACAATTTTGCAAACCGCACGATAAATAAGATACTGCAATTCTTTTAACATTAAATGACGCAGTCACATTAATGCGTCGATCACTTTCCGATTTAACTGATGCGGACGTGTTTGACTCCTGACCACTAATATATATTGATAAGATAATCTTAAGGAAAAACAGTTGGTACATTATCAAACATTTGCATTCACTTTTTGTACATGCTTTGTTGTTTAATTATACATTAGAAGAGTTATATTAGTACAAAACGACAGATATATAAAAATTACGGATTGTAATTGGTACAGTAATGGTATTCTTCATAAAAATGTTTAAAACAGAAATATTCGCCACACAATGCACAGCGCATAAAAGCAGCCATCCCACAGATACTACATTTGAGTATATGCTTTCATTTTTAAAGTAACAAAAATCTACAGGGTTTTGAAATTTGCCGGGATGCGTTTCTACATATCCGCTTTAAACCAAGCATATTTAAAAAGATTTTTGAATCTAGGCGCAGAGAGCTGATTATGAGTTAGTGATTGCAACTTTATTATTTCATTACGAAAGTGCAAATTGACATTTCTCTCTTCAAGAATTACATTATCTGAAAATGTTCGCACGAAATTTTTCCAAATCCGGAATCCAAACACATCTAAAGGCTGAATGATGCCCTTCATCTTTTTTGGAATGGTGAAAAATAGTACTTCTTTGTCTTGTGGAATCAATTGCTCTAGCTCGAACAGTGTCCCGTTCATGAGTCGAGTAGTAACATGCTTTTGCGGCCAGTATGCGGTAGATACACTTCACTGAACCAAGTTTTAAAATGTTCAGATGTGAGTTTTCCACTTTTTGAGGCTTGGATATAAATATTAACTGGACGTAAGAGATTTTTTTGTACTCTTGGACCAAATGTTCCTGTAGATTCCTTCAAAACTATGTACAGTGGTGAAAGAAGACGTCCGCTTGCCGAAATAATCGGCATTATAGTGTAACTATGTGTCGTAGAAAATACCGATTGAACTATTGTTTCAACTGTTTTCACTCCTTATTTCGCCAATGTTCGTTCAGAATGTATTTCAAGGTTGAAGCCACTCTCGTCTACATTATAAATTTCTTCAACTCCGATAAGTGGGATGTTAGACCTCACGTTTGAAACAAATGATTCTGCGATATCTCGTAGGTTATCAATATTTTCAAGCGTTAGTCGCGTCCTGAATGATGTTATCTTGCGGGAAACAATTCCGTGCACATTCTTGAATTTCCAAATCCACCATTTACTTGCCTTAAATTCGGGTAGGTCCACTTGATCCTTTGCTTCCAAAGCTCATATTCTTAAATTCATGTCATGAATAATAGTTCTTCTATTACAAATTTCTTCTGTAGGCGTGTTTGATTATTGTCTTTAATATGTATACATGTATCGGGCGGTTATTATTGCCGATAGCGACTTAGCGTTTCACCTTCGATTATCATGTATTCGGTTAGTATGTGTATTCGGTTATTTTGTGTTTACGTGACGACAGAGATTCGATCGAAAACAATAGATGTGAACGTTGATATAGAAAATCAGAGTTTATTTCACTCCGTGGAGTGCGTCGAATTTACGTACGCAATTTTTTTTAGACAAAACACGTCCTTACTTTTGAAGCAGTGGCGTACGGGAGAGGAGGATAAATTAAAAATCTGACGAATGGTTTTTAAAGTAGAGACTTCAAGCTTGACAGTGAAAAAAAAAAATTTCAAATCCATTTTTAGCGGAATTATGCTTATTTGAAATTATGCGAAATTTGGACTTAAAATACATATGCGTTAATTTTGTTGACGAGTGTATACATAGTATATAATAAGGTCAAGGTCAAGTTTTACAATAGACTTTAATGTAGTAGGGATTTGAAATTGTGATTAAGTACTAAGTTTTCTTTTGGTTTATCAATGTGCTACAATTTTTTCATCGGATGTATAATGTAATGTAACTTTTATATAATTTATTAAGAAGAATTCTCTGAAAATCTCGCCGGTGGGTGCTGGGACTGTCAATTTTTAAATGACAGAGTCCGCACCAACGAGATTTTTAGAGTTTAAGCCAGTGGGTGCTGGAACTGTACCCTTTTGGTTACAGAGTCCGCACTGGCTTAAAATTTGAGATATTGACGATTTATCTTCGTAGTTCCTTACTCAGACGAATACAATATCAATCAAAGAATTCTCTAAAAATCTCGCCGGTGGGTGCTGGGACTGTCAATTTTTAAATGACAGAGTCCGCACCGACGAGATTTTTAGAGTTTAATCCAGTGGGTGCTGGGACTGTTTCCTTTTGGATACAGAGTCCGCACTGGCTTAAACTTTGAGATACTGATTTTTCTTCCTAGATATAGACTCATATCTTACTCAGACAAGTGGTGCTACAAGAGCAACACAAAATTTTTCATTAAATTATCAGTTTATATCGAAAAAATGAAAAAAATGTAGTACATTTAAAAAGTAAAATTATATCTGAAAATTGAATATTTAATTTCAAAGTATTATATAAATATGTAATTTGCGTTAGATTGAAACAAACTGCGTCACTGATAATTCTTTCATAATTTTCAGTAATACGATATATTATATTAATATACACCCTATATAGCTACGGTGACTATCCGTCCTTTCTTTTAGAGGACAATCCTTTATTCCAAGTAGTTCTTTACATTTATTTATTTTTTAAAACTCAATTTTGTCCTTTATTTTAACATGAGAATTTGTATGAAAACAACGGATCTTCTTATCTGGAACCTAATATTTAAGAAACTATAAGGATTTGTTTCAACATAATCGAATCAGTTTCAAACTATAAAAATACGTATAGACTTCTGATAGTCACAGAATTATTTTTCTCTTTGCTCGATTTCCACTTTGGTGGAAACTGATTTGGAAACATATATGTTAAAACAAACCCTAAAATTTCCAGATTTGTCTTTTATCTTCTCTCAAAATATATATATGGTCACCGTATATTATATGTATGACTGGATTCCGTAAAGCGCATATGCGCGCATTTTCTATAATATACGTAACGTGTACTATAGATAAATGCGCGCATATGCGCTTTACGGAATCCAGCCATATATATAGCACACATTGTATAATGTTCGAAAAACTTAGAAGACATCCAGGAGGATGTTTTACATCCAGAAAATACATCTTGAATGTTTTTCGAACATGCGTGTACATCAAATTCCTTTGCATTTGGTTTATTTTTATATATTATAAATAATTATGCATATGGTAGTAAAATAATATTAAGTATATCTTTTACTATAACTTATTATTATAAGCAACAGAGCATTTTATCGTTACTTTTATTTATTCAATGACATTGTGTTTTTTTAAAATATGATGAACTGTAAAAAACATACTGAATGTATATATATATATATATATATATATATATATATATATATATATATATGGTATATATATATATGTATGTATGTATAATATACAGGGTATTAAAAAATTAGACCGACAAATTTTGAAGGGAAATAGAAGACTTCAAAATAAACATTTTTTGTTAATACTATTTTTCTCTACGACGTTTTTAGGTTTATACTACGTGGTATGAAATAGGAGTTTGTGGCTTAAACAATAAACAAACATATAAATGGAAAAATTAAATTGTATTTTAATTTTGAACAAAACACGGAACAAATATATAAAAATAATTCATTCTTTTTATAGTAAATGCTAAAAAATTCTTCCATTAACTTTAATACAATGGCAAACTGAAAAGTCACAAACTCATATCTCATATCATATAGTATTAAAACTAAACGTTGTTGTTTGAAAAATGTTTATTTTGAAGTCGTCTTTTTCCTTTCAAAGTTTGTCGGTCTAATTTTTTAACACCCTGTATGTATATATATATATATATATATATATATATTTATTTTCAATCATTTATATTAAAATTGAAAACTTGTAGCTCATAAGAAAGAAGACACAGAAAATAGAGATGGCATAGAAGCTAAACAATTACGTCTCGAGAGTCCACAAAATTTTGATGTAGAACTTGTTAATGATGCCAGCGATAAAATGCTGACTCTTCTATCATCATGTCAAACGCATACAAAATCTTTGCGAAAATCATCTTTACAATCATCGCATGATATTCGGACAAATATTCTTCAAAGTGAGACCAATGCAAGAAAGGATAGATACGCGGAGCTGACTAAAAATGAACGTGACATCCACGCTTTAAATATGGAAGCTGCACGACATAAAGTAATGGCAGAACAATATCGCGCAGAAACGAAAACAACTCGAGATAACCGAGTTATCCAAAAAATCTGCCGAAATAAAATTAAAGATTCTCGAAAAACAATATCGCGATGTTTAATGTAGAAAATAATATTGAAAACATAAATATTTAAATTACAGATATTCAAATACACACACACACACACGCGCGCGCGCGCGCGCGCACACATATATATATAAGACAAAATCTTGTTATCGTTCACTTTTATCTATTCACGCTTTTTTTTGTTTTACTTTTATATATTTCACACATTTTTTCTGTTCATACTTTTAAATAATGTTGCAAATAAAATCTTATGAACTATTTATAACTATATTTATTTTTGAACTATATATTTATTTATTATATTTATTTATTTATTATATTGAACGTAAAACGGGCACTTTTTTATTATGCGAAGTGATTGCGAATTAATGCTTGACGTGCAGCTATGCCTTCAAGAGACTGTACATGTACAGGTTCGTATGGAACAGGTTCATGCAACGGAAGTTCAATTCCATCATTTTCAGGTATTTCGTCATTTACTCGAAGACCTATATTGTGGAGTATCGCACAAGTAATAATAATATCGGAGACGGTCGTAAGACTATTCCCTAGACCTCTTTTTAAACATGGAAATCGTCTTTTCCAAATTCCAAATACTCTTCCAACTATATTTCTGGCTCGTTTATGTGCTCTGTTATATCATTCTTTTGCTGCGTTTTGTAGATTAGTTATAGGTGTAAAAAGAAAACTCGTACAAGCATATGCAGCATCACCCAGTAAAGAACCATGAATCCTCGTTGTGAATCCTTGTGTAAAGCTTCAGTAACAAGAGGTTGAATGAAATTTATTACAGTATTTTTTACCAAACCGATATATTTTTCTAAATTCTATTTCATTCCACCATTCGAACGGATTGTATGCATCACGCACATAACGCTTTGGCATTCTTTCTCGCCAGAGAACGTCATCTACGAATTCGTAAAAATCTTCATCGATTTCAAAACCATCAAATTCATTCATATTCTCAGGGTACTAAAATAATTACGATATGCAAAGATCACCGCAAAAGTCCAGCAAAAAGGTTAAACTGCGTTTCAAGACAACGCTAGAGATGTTTTGACAGAATTGCGTTTTGAACTTCGGTTGAAATTACAATTGAAATATGAATTATTTCTATGAATAAAGGAATGTTGAACTAAGGTTTAAGAATCGTGTATGAATAGCTTGAATCGTATATCCGACAAGCGTTTCTTAAACTACATTCAAGTGAATCGGATTTATTTGATCGTGATTTGAGAAACGTTTTTGAGATGAAAGATAAATTTGAACTAAGTTCAAAACCTGACTCTCAAGTTGAATCACGACTATGAATACGGCCCTAAGACAATTGACAAAAAGCTGTGAATTTGTATGTATTTCTCGATCGACACAGTAGGCATTAAAATCAGTATCAAATAAGTGAGTTTTATATAACATAGTCAAAAAATATACTTCGTTTTTGTTCAACATTAAAATTTCCTTAATACATCCAAAAAGTGGCAAATTTTTTCCGTTTTCTTTGTCAATTTTAAGACATACTAATAAATTGAGTCGAAATTCTACACCATTTATTTTTATAGCATTAATGGTAAATATAGAATCAGTATCAACATATCCTAGAGCATATAAATATGTACGACTTTGGCAAACCTGCACTGTAACTGTTTCCCCATTTAATGTTTCAGCTCGAAAAGTTGTGGCATTTCCTCTTCCCCATCTAGCACTTTGAGAACACTGAACAATTCTTATTAATGTTTTCGGTGGATTTTTAAAATTATGAACGTTTTGTGCTCTTAGTTTAATTTCATTATGTTTAGCCTCATAACGCATACAGTTGTACAATTGAAGAGGTCCTGACCACAAGACCATACAATCTGGATAGTGAGTTAAATGATGGAACTTATTTATCATATGTACATCAGGGAAAGGTTGTTTGAATTTTTCCAAGAAATCTCTGATAAGAGCTCTCAAATAAGACATAAGAGAAACTGTAACTTTTGGCGAAAACACGATTTCCATAATTCTTAGCAAAAGAAGAATCAGCTGTAAATGCTCCTCTCCTGTCAACACCCAATCAGAAATTAAGAAAGGAAAAACGCGAAGAAGACACCATATTTTCATGGCTTTTTTATTTAAAGTGTGTCCTTTTTGATTCAATATTCTTTCATTGAAATTTGCTGAAGGCTTATTCTTTCTTTCAACAAAGCCATATTGAAATGATGCTACTCTGTTGTTAAAATCATCTATATGAAACAATTTCAATTCCAAAGTATAACGAATTAAAACTAACTTTAGTATCATTGGTCCAATACTACAAAGAATATCATGCATTGGATCAAAAATATGGTTTCTACACATATGAAAGAAACGAGATGAATGTAAGCAACAGTCTCCATCCATTCCTGTTAACCTTTTAGCATTATCGCTATTGTTTGCATTGGGTAGTACATTTAAGTGCTCATTGTAAACAGCCAGATTTCTTGATTGCTTAATTTCTATGCTTCCATTATGCAAATCTTGCCTAGTATAAAGACACATTCGACAAAAAAATGAGAAGATGGACCTAGAAGATTAAATACTTCTGGACAGCTAATCCATCTCCACAAAACGCCGCCAATGATGCACGCAAAATATTGTTGTGTGCCTCGTGAAAGGCACAGGGGCAGTGATGCCAATTTCAGGGGTGAGCAGTGATGCCAATTTCAGGGGCGAGCCGCGAGCAGCGGCGGGTGATGGTGGGAGAGGCGTGGTGGAGGCTGGGAGGTGCGCGTGCCGTTTCGTCACGTGATCGCGTCACGTGGCTGCGTCACGTGGTTTGGCGGCTGCGCAGAGGTGGGGATGGGGGGCACACCAAACCACGTGACGCAGCCACGTGACGCGGTCACGTGACGAAACGGCGCGCGCACCTCCCAGCCCCCACCACGCCTCTCCCCCCACCACCCGCCGCTGCACGCGGCTCGCCCCTGAAATTGGCATCACTGCACAGGGGTCGCGTCGAATTTGGGATGGGAATCCGTGGGCCAGGATGGTTCGGTCCGTGGATATATATTTAATGAAGAAACTGTAGATCTTCGTATAAATATATTCGATTTTTATTCAAACTGTCTACACTTTTATTTAACTCTTATTTCAGTTAGAGTACTCGCGCTCGCGTCGTATCCTTGAATGGTGTAGGATTACGGTCGTTCCGTGACGTTCGTATGGTTTAGAACGTCCGGGTCGCATATGTTATAATCTTAGCGACGGCGTTACACTTAATTCGGTTCTTAATTTGCGACTGCTCGAGCGCGTCTATTGTTCGGTTTTATAGCCGGATTTTGGAGTCTTTTGATCGGAGGGGGTGCTGGTAACAGGCCCTCTTGGTCAAAGTCCCGGGTGCAAGCGAAGGAAATTCGAAGTCTCCTTCGCTTCGCTTGCATTTTTGCAATTTTAATATTTCGCGCGTGACTCGCTGCGTATGCGGTTTTTTCGTAGCCAGCGCGTTGACAAGCGGATGTAACTTAAGTAGTTATAGCTATTGAGGGCTATAACACCCCTCCCCCGTTGGAAAAGAAAAACGGAGGTACGTAGTTTTTCGCTTAATAATATAATATACAATATATTTTCCCGTGTACAATATAATTATAATCGTTTCTTAATTCTAGAAACGCGTGCTTTGGCTTCTTTTCAATATGGATCTTGGTACTCTCCACTCGTCATCGAAGACGACAGATGGTCGCTTCCCGATTTTATTTTCTTGTTTGTTTTTACTTTTAACAATAATCCATATTAAAAGTGCTGTTATTAACACTATGATTATTCCACTAGACGCCATAGGGTAAATAAATTGTTTTTGTGTATAAAAGTTTTGTTCATTGTTTTGTAGATTGTTGTCTATATTTTCTAATTTGGTCTTGAGTTTTACTAATTCTGCATGGTGTTGTGTACTTTCTAATTTGTCATGTTCGTATATTGTCACGTTATTGTCCTGTGTTAATGTTATATTAATTTCGGGTAAATAGGTTTCTATTTTTATTCCATAGTTTGCTTCTTTTGTCTGTATCGTCATGTCTGTCATTGTTAGTTTGCATTCCCCTCTTAGAGTAATTTTACCCGTATTTTTTATTATTTCTCTTTTTTCGGATTGTTCGTTGCATTGTATCGTGATTGTTCGTTCCGCGGCTGTAGAGTATAACCAAGTCTGGGGTTGCTGTAATGTGATCCATATCATATGGGTCGAAGCGTAATGTCTTATATTACAAAAGTGCTGATATTTCGGTTGTTGTGTATATATTTGTACTTCGCATAGCGCATTCGAGTTTATTCGATATACTGGCGTACTTTGTTCGCATATATAATGTGAGTTTATTTTATTACATTTTTGTAAGTCGTTTTCTGTTATGGCTAAATACGTTAATTTTTTCTTATCTATCGCGATTATCTTATTATTAATTTCTATATGACTAAATACATTTTTATATGAAGGTGTGGGGAATTCAATCGTTTTTATTATATCATACGTAGGTTGCGTAATTATAGGAAAGCTTAAAATAGTACATACATTTGTTTTATCGCAGTATGCGGTTATTGCTATATTTTCCTCTATTTCTAACCAATCTTCCCTGTGAATTCTAAACGGAAAATATTCTCCTTGTGACAGCTGAGTTGATGCTTCTTTTAAATAAGTACTGATACTATCGATTGGCATTAATTTTGGATGTAACATCCCTTTACGCAAGTACGTGAGATATTCTATTATATTTTCTATGTCTCTTATTAGGTCTGTCATAATTGCTATAATGGTTATAAAATGTTCTATGATTTCCTCGTGATTTATATATTCGGTTACGTGTTTTTGTAATAATTATTCGTTTCGGTCAATTATATCTTCTAATTTATCGAGATGAGCTACTGTGTCATTTAATACTCTTATTTGATTTCGTACTGCGTGTTGAGTGATTTGCTGTTGTGTTTGAAGTATGTATAGCTGTTCGTTAATATGTTTTTCGTCGTTCGCGTCCATTGTTCCGATTAATGTTTTTGCTATTGTACCTATTCCGTCTATCAGTCCTCTGCGTCTGTTAGTTGGCGTTTTATATATGGTATTTATTTGCGTCATAATATTTTGTAATTACGTCAATTCTCTTTTTATAATATTATTTAAATTGATGCAAGTTTCTTTATGATATTTGTTTTGAAATTCCATTGTGTCGCATAATGTTTTTGTTTGTTGTAAATAATTCTTTACTTGTTCCTGTCTGCGGTTTATTGTTGTTAAGTCCAATTTTATTACTAACTTCCATTTTTTCGTGGAGTGATGTAACTGACCTATTTTTTCAAAATATACTCCTGGGTTGCTGATGAATTTTTCGATTTCATAGTCCTGCTCTTGTTCTGGCTGTCTTATTAACGCTGCGTTGGCACTGAATATGAGCATCCTGTAATGATATAATTTTTCTTATTCTATCTTTATATGGGATCCTATTACTGGTTTTAAGTGGGGCGTTTTCAATTTCTTTTCGCCTCATGGGATATTACTGCGAAAATGTTTTCTTAGTCTTTTCTTGACTATTCATCGCATCATGTGCTCATTTTATTCCTGTTGTGAGTGTGGCGTATCTCTCTGTGAGGGGCAGTGTACTCCCCTTTGTGAGTCATGTTATCGCAAGCCTGTGGTAGGGCTTGAGTTGCCGTGTGACCCTATGTTACGGGCCTGTGAAGTGGTGTATCGATGTTTCGATACACCTTATTCGTTACGTGTGACCTTCGACGTTACCACTGGTAAACGGGTGGTTCACAAAGTTGTGCCTGTGCCCAGGGAGAGGGTGGCCGATGTTCCTCTTCAGTGCGCCTTACAGGCTGTTGAGGAAGGTCGGTCCTTCCCTTATCACGGAGGTATGCCATCATCATTGCTCCCCTATGAAGGATTGTCTCCGGTTGTGCCAGAGGATGCTTGGTCCATCCTGCTGCGGGTGTTGCTTTCTTCCTCTCATGCTAGTTGTAAGGAGGAGCTAGCGGTTGTCAAGGACGAACCAGCGGATGGGTATGTTCAAGTTTATTTTCTTAATTTTCTATGTATGGTTTCAATTTATTTGCATGTATGCGTATCGTCCGTCTTCCCTTTTTTATGGTATAGTTGACGTCGGAGTTCTTTTCGATTACCGTATACGGTCCCGTCCATAGCGCGTCAAGTTTCTTTGACCGTCCGCGTCGTAGCGTTTCATCATGCATTAGCACTTTTTCGCCGACTTTGAATTTTGTTTCTTTCGTGTCTTTATCATAATATTTTTTCGCTTTAATTTTTTCTTCCTTTATGCGGTCCTTCGCGATCTGCTGGGTGGCCCTTAATCTTTCCCTGAGTTCTTGAGCGTAATCGTCGTAATTGTATGTTGTTTTCGGTAGTTTTGTCAATGCCGTCGGTAGTTCGGCTCTATGTCCATAGATTAGCTCAAAAGGTGTGTATCCCGTTGCCGTGTGTGGGGTTGTGTTGTATGCAAACATTGCGTAAGGCGTCCATTCGTCCCAGTCAGTCTGATCGGCGTTAATATAATGACGATGTGTGATCGTTCGAGCGCTCCGTTTGTTTCTGGGTGATACGCGGTCGTTTGTAATTTTTCGATTTTTAATAGTTTACATGTATTTTTAAATATTTCGCTGAGAAAATTCGTCCCTTCGTCTGTTAAAATTCTATCCGGAATTCCGTGTTCGCAAATTATTTTGGTTACGAATTCTTTTACGATTGTTCCGTCTTCTTGATTCGGTATCGGGATCGCTTTACTGAACTTTGTTAAACTGTCTTGAAAGGTCAGCAAATATTTATTTCCATTTGTAGTTACTGTTAATGGTCCTACAATATCTAACGCGCATTTTTCAAACGGTTGATTAAGCGTATCCGTAATTATTAGCGGTACTTTATTTTTTCGCGATAATTTATTTTTTTGACATGATTCGCATTTTGCGATATATTGTTCAACATCTTTTGTTAAACCCGGCCAATTGTGGTTTAGGCGAATTCGTTTAATTGGTCTTTCGATTCCTTGATGTCCTCCAATGGACGCGTTGTGATATTCGTAAAGTATTTGTCGTTTTTCTTCTTCTGTATATACTTTTTCGTTATCGGAATCGTCTTTTTCTTCCTTCCTTTCTAACTTGTGGATCTCTTCTTTCTGTTCCTTTTGGTTGGCGTCTCTGGTTACGTTTCGACTTAGCACGTCGGCGTTCGCGTTCGCTCGTCCGGCCTTGTGTATGATTTCATAATCATATTCTTCCAGTTTCAACTTCCAGCGGATTAATCTTGATCCGGGATCGTTTACGTTGAAAAGCCATACCAGGGGTTTGTGATCCGTAATAATTTTAAATTTCGTTCCATAGACATATGGTCTAAAATGTTTCACGGCCCATACGATCGCTAATAATTCTTTTTCTGTTGTGTTGTAATTTTGCTCCGCGCGAGATAACACTCTGCTTGCGTAAGCGATGGGTCGGTCGTTGCCTATCGGTCCCTGTGACAGCACAGCTCCGATTGCATAGTCGGAAGCATCTGTGGTCACATTAAATTCTTTATTGAAATCTGGATATTGTAATACTGGTGCTGTCATTAGTTTTTCTTTTAATATATTGAATGCTATTTGTTGTTCGTTATTCCACGCGAATGTTTCACTTTGCTTTGTTAATTTTGTTAGAGGTTTCGCGGTTCTTGAAAAATCTTGTATAAACTTGCGATAATATCTGGCTAGTCCAATGAATGACTGGATGTCTTTTACTTTTCTCGGTGTCGGAAAGTCTTTTATCGCTGTTAATTTTGATGGATCCGGTAATATTCCATTTTCGGAGATAATGTGTCCCAGATATATTACCTCCTTGCGCAGAAATTCACATTTATCCGGTTGTAGCTTCAGATTGTGTCTTCGTAGTCTCTGCAGGACTTCTACGAGTCTTCGGTTATGATTCTCCAGGCTATATCCGTAGATAACGATGTCATCTAAGTAGACTAGATATCTGAGCCCTTGTATTCCAGTAAGTACTGAATTCATCAGGCGTTGGAAAGTTGCTGGCGCATTCTTCAGTCCAAACGGCATTCGGTTAAATTCGTAATGTCCGTAGGGGGTTGAGAAAGCTGTCTTGCTTTTATCCTGTTCCGCCATTTGTATCTGGTGATATCCTGATGCCAGATCCAAGGTCGTAAAATATTTGGCGTTTCCCAGCTGATCTAATATATCTGTGATATTTGGCAGCGGGAATGAGTCGCCTATTGTTAAATTATTTAACCGCCTGAAGTCTACGACTACCCTTAATTTCGGTTTTCCGGATGTATCTGTTTTTTTTGGTACTACTAGTAATGGCGCGTTCCATTGACTAACGCTTGTCCGAATAATACCGGCCTCTAACATTTCTTGCACTTGTTTGTTTACTTCCGCCTTGTGTTTCTCCGGCAGACGATACGGTCGTACATTGACCGATGATGTGTCAGCGCGCGTGTCTATCTCGTGTTTCACTGTCGCGGTGCAACTCAGTGACTCTCCGCTCAAAAGAAATAAATCGCTATATTCTTCGCATATCCCATGTATTGCCTGTCGTTCTTCTGAGTTGAGGTGCTCTGTCCTTAGTAATTGTCATATTTCTTTGTTTCTTTGGGACGAATATTTCGGAGTTTCTGTTCCTGTACCATTTATTTCGTGCGTTGATGTTATGTTTATGTCGTCTATTGTTACCAATGGTATTCTGATTTCGACGATCTCGTCGGTGGTATTAATGACGCTAATCGGACATTCAAAATTTTTCGGTTCGACTAAGCATCGCCCTATATAGACTCTAGGTGTGATTTCCTCGGCTCTTACGATTCCTATGCTATTTAGGTTTGTAGCGGCTCGTACTATCGTTTCGCTGCGCGGTTGTAACCGGATCTTATCGTACGGTTGTAGGTTTAACACGGCGTTTCCTGTGGTGAGTTCCCGTTTCTTAAAATCGCAGGTGGCTCCCTGTTTCCGCAAAAAATCCATCCCGAGAATTCCTTCATATTCCATGGGGAAGTCATCTTTGACGACATAAATTGTATGTTTTATTTTCCTCTTGTTTAAGTTGATTGTTGCATGTATTTTTCCTATTGTCTGCGCTTTATGTCCTGTTATGCTAATGAGTGTAATTTTTTCTCTATATACTAGTGTATCGTCTTTTAAATGTTTAACTTTCATTAACGATATTGTGGCCCCTGAGTCGAACAGCATTTTAACTGTGCCATTCCGGGCTTCGCATATCGGCAGTGTAATTAGATCTAACCCCGCGCTCTCTTGTTGTGTTCGTCGTACGTGCGATACTCTAAATTCGATCGCGCGCGCCGGAGTCTCCTCTCCCGAGTCTTCCTCGTTGCTACTGCTCTCGGTGTCGGATGTATCTTTTCGCGGCCTACTTTTCTTTCGGTCGTCCTTCTCCGACTCTATCTGGGCTATCTTCGCGTTTGTTTTCTTTGCTTTTTCCGCGGTATTTCTTTTCGGTCGCCCGTTTAAAGACCAGCATTCTTCACGGTTGTGTCCGCGTTTTTTGCAATGGTCACAGAATTTTTCAATGGCGGTTACGCAGGAAGATTTCTCGGGTTTCGGTAGGGCGTATTTGCTGCTATGACAATCGCGCCCGTAATGACCTGATTTGCCGCATTTGTAGCATTGCGTGCTCGTTCGTTGACTTTGTCGCGGTTGTTGCCCGTTTTTATTTTGCGAGGCATTTGTTGTTCGCGACGTGTTAGGCCCCATAAGCTTTTCTTCCGCGGTTGCGCCTGTTATCGCTTCTTGGAGGGTTGCATATCGTTGTGACCGCACAAGTATTTTCAATTCGTCGCGTAACCCGAATTGGAAATTCAGTAACGCTTGGCTTTGTATGGTCTCTAATATAGCACGCTTATACGTGCTTGAACGGTTTTCTCCCTCAATCATCGAACCATATAGTTTCCTAGCGAGTTTATCGACGCGCTGTCCGAAACTTTGTGCTGATTCGTTAAATTTTTGTTTGAGTGAATTGAACTCGATTTGCAAATGCGCTGTACTCCGCTTACTTTGGTAAGAATTTTCGAGTTGGTTCTTTAATTCTTCGAACGTTTGGATATCTCGCGTCTCGAAGTCTTGCATGGCTTTTCCCCGTAATTTCGTAAATAAGATTCCCTGGATTAACGCTTCCTCGTCATCTGGATGAATATTTTTAATCGCGTAAGTACAGGAATTTAAAAATTCTTGTAATCGAGTTCGCGTTGTACCGTCGAATTCCGGTATCATTATTCGCGCTTCTTTTAATGACATGTAGCGTTGTGCGGCATTCCGCCGGTTTCGTATGTCACGTTCGGTTCGTCCGTAAGCCATACGAGGCTCGTGTTCTTCGGCCGAATCTCGATCACCATCGCGTTCGCGGGATCTTCTCTGCCTATTGCAGCGCCTATCTGCTCCTTGTTCGCGTGTGTGTCCGCGTAAATTCCGTCGATCTCCTGTGTCTCGATTGCGAGGGTGGTTGCGGTGATCCCGTTGATTATTTCTGTGTCTGTCCACGTGTCGCTCGGGAGTGAGTTCGCGTAAATCTTGCCGACTGTCATATCTCTCTTCCGCATCTTGATTACGGGTGTGTTCACGGAGATTTCGTTGATTATCGCGATGCCTATTTGTATCCCGATTTCGCGTGCGTTCGCGGGAGCTGCGATGACTGTCGTCTGATATCTCCCCGCGTGACCTCGAATCGCGTATTTTGTTTATTTCCGTCCGCATTTAAATTTGTAGGTTTCGTATGTAGCAATTCGCGCATCAAAGAGTTTTCCGTATCCGTATTGTTTTCAGCGGGTGTCCTATGTACGTCAACTTCTACGCATTGTGCGTTTTCGTGCGCTATATTTTCGCGTAGGTGATCAATTTCGCGGTCGACAGCACCCTCGGATACGTCAGCTGCACCATTGGGTGGAGTGTGCATTACCGACATTCTGTCTCCGTTAGAATCAAATTCACTACTATCGTACGTAGTTGACCATCCACTTTTCTGCGACGCGTTGCTAGGGGTTCTGCTCACGCGTATTTTAATTTCCTCTTTATTTTTGTTATTACCGTCAGTTCGCGCTTTTAGTATGCTTTCGTCAAAGCTATCGAAGGGGAACTCACGTTTAACGATGACGTTCGCGGGTAATTCGACTTCGTTTTCGCTTGAATATTCGTTCTCTAATTTTCTTCGAACTCGCTTGAGTCTTTCTACAGTTAATGGTAACGCTTGAATCGCTTGCTTGGCTGAGTCGCTATGTAGCCAAGATTTGTTCGCTATCGGTTTCGGGGGTGTTTTGTTCCCTTCCGACATTCACGCAATATTTTTACAGTATTTTCGGACAATTATTTTCGGACTTACAGTATTACGGCTAGCATGATCGTGCGCTGTGCTGCTCGACTGCTGACGCTGCAGGTCATTGCTCGTCGGCGTTGATACGGCTGGCGGCCCGGCGTTGTAAGTTGATACAGCGGGTCGTTGCTCGGTTGCGCTGCGATCTCCTCGGTGTATCGTAGGTCGCGTTGGTCCTTGGACGGCGGCCTACTCTACTTCCGCTTGATACGTTGTCCGTGTGTGTGAGACGTACCGTGGTGCACGTACGGTACGATGCTCTTGGTCCGTCAGCTGTTTTGTTATCTGACGTGCCTGCTTCTACACATTGTATATATGTATGTTGCAGGTCTTAGTATGCTGCCTTCTGTGTTGTCCTTGTTCCGTCGATTATTTTCGACGTGCCTGATTTCTAACACTTTTGTATTATTTCAGGTCTTCTGGTTCCGGTTGATCCCGGCGGTCCTTCGGCGATCCCACCGCTGCCACCAATAATGTTGTGTGCCTCGTGAAAGGCACAGGGGTCGCGTCGAATTTGGGATGGGAATCCGTGGGCGTCAGGATGGTTCGGTCCGTGGATATATATTTAATGAAGAAACTGTAGATCTTCGTATAAATATATTCGATGTTTATTCAAACTGTCTACACTTTTATTTAACTCTTATTTCAGTTAGAGTACTCGCGCTCGCGTCGTATCCTTGAATGGTGTAGGATTACGATCGTTCCGTGACGTTCGTATGGTTTAGAACGTCCGGCGGGTCGCGTATGTTATAATCTTAGCGACGGCGTTACACTTAATTCGGTTCTTAATTTACGACTGCTCGAGCGCGTCTATTGTTCGGTTTTATAGGCGGATTTTGGAGTCTTTTGATCGGAGGGGGTGCCTGGTAACAGGCCCTCTTGGTCAAAGTCCCGGGTGCAAGCGAAGGAAATTCGAAGTCTCCTTCGCTTCGCTTGCATTTTTGCAATTTTAATATTTCGCGCGTGACTCGCTGCGTATTCGGTTTTTTCGTAGCCAGCGCGTTGACAAGCGGATGTAACTTAAGTAGTTATAGCTATTGAGGGCTATAACAATATATTTTTCTTCTCCTAAAAGTATAGAAACTCCTTCATCACTTTCTAATTTTACAAGATCTTCTAAGAAAGGACTTAATATTTTTTCCATTTTGTATTTTTTTATGTCAACATGGCAACAAAGAAGCAAAACATGAATACTACTTGTTTCAGAATTCATGTGAAGTGGAAGATTCTGTATGATAAAAGGCTCCTAATTTGTGAATGCCAGTCTTGGAGCCAAGTGGATTGACAATTTCCAGTTCATCATAATAAAGTTGGATTCTAATGGCATGTTTGTATTTCTGAAAAAAAGGGATGATTTTTAAAATGTTGCCCATCAATAAAAGATGCCAGAATGCCATCATTTGATACTTTCTCTGGTTCTATTACAGCACGTATATCTTTATTTCTAAGCACCATTGTTAAAGAATCCATTATAGAAACATATTGGCAAGTTTCAAGACCTGTTTTTGGTACAGAAGTACCGGTTTCTTTATTAATTATATTCTCTATACGTTTACCTAAAGGTATTTTTTGAGGCTTGATATATTTCTGTACTACTTGTTAAAACTTCCATTTGTTGTTCGAGTGTTCTTAAAGAATCAAAAGATTTATTTATTTCAAAAGAATTTAATAAATCACTTACACCAGGGTCATGAAGCATTTCTCTAGATTGCAAAAATTGTTCAACTTTTGTCTTTAATGATACACACAAATTATTTGTTACTTGTTCATACTCATCAAGAATATCAGTTACAGTGCTTCCGGTTATTGACACTTTTGATTGTAATCTAATTATTAGACTTATTAAGGAATCTCTTAAATTAAAATTGTCACAAATTTTTAAGACTTCTACATTATCTGGATTTTCAGATATTTTGTTTTCATCGTTTTCATTAATAATTATATCATTGTTATACGAAGAAACTGATTCTATATTTCCTACAGAAAAGTTAGAAGAATTCTCTTTTTGAGGAAAATGAACTTTTCTTATGTGATCTCTTAAAGAGAAGAAATGAAAAAATTTTCGATAACAATCTTTTTGACCACATTGAAATCCATCTCTTTCTATTCCGCGTTTGAGTGTCAAACCATGTACTATTGTGAAATGTCTTGCCAAACCATTTAACCTCCCCTTTACAGTATTACGGCACATAAAACATTTTAAAGTCTCCATTGCTGATTATTTTTTATAATTTCACATATCTGCAATATTAATAAACACTATTTCAAATATTTTATTATTTTATAATTATCAAGAAACAACTTTGTAAAATAGAAACAATGGTAAATATGTGTAGAAAAGATGACACTTAATCAACTTGTAAATATAAATATTTAAATTTGTATCAACTTTTAAATATATATATTTTAGGGATGTAATAGTCGTAAATGATTTACAGAAAGAATAAAGTCCAAGATGGCATTGAAGATATAACGTAAAATTTTGGTGCTTTATACTTCTAAAATATCATAACGCTTAGAAAAATGTTTTGTCCAGCTAAAATTCTAAATGTCAGAAATAAAATATATCTGTTTTTTGTAATATTATTACAAAAAACAGATATATTTTATTTCTGACATTTAGAATTTTAGCTGGACAAAAGAATTTATAAGAAGTATAAAGCACCAAAATTTTATGTTATATCTTCAATGCCATCTTGGACTTTATTCTTTCTGTAAATCATTTACGACTATTACATCCCTAAAATATATATATTTAAAAGTTGATACAAATTTAAATATTTATATTTACAAGTTGATTAAGTGTCATCTTTTCTACACATATTTACCATTGTTTCTATTATATATCTCTGTACACACACACACACACACATATATATATATATATATATATATGTATATATATGTACAGACAATTTTTTAGATACTAAAAATGATACATTGTATCCGTAATATTAAGAATTCTAGGTGATCTTACCTTTTCTACATATTTTACCAAAATAATAAATTGACAAATATACTAACCTTCAAACTTTTTTCGTGTCACCTCATCTGTTATTTCCTCGATTTTTGCTGCTAGTGCTTCAATTGATAAATTTTTTATTTTATCCATTTAAGTCTAAAGTATAATAAAATTGAGAAATAAATATTAAAGATAGAAAGAAAAGTTTACGTGTCAGCGACTATTGCGTACTACGCAAGTCACTACAAGAATGGCATAAAAGTCACGAAATATGTCACAATAATTAATAGCCGTATAAAAGCGTTGTTGAACTTACCCAATGCCGTCGTTGCGGATTTGCAAAGATTTGCGAGATGAAATAATATGCGAAGCGTCGCTTCTGGTAACACGAGAACTGCGTGATTTCTTTGTGATCTCGCTGTTCGCATTTATCAGCTTGTATATATTTATATAAATTTTCTTCTTCTTATATAACCTTATAATATATCACCTTACGAGGGCAGTTCGATAAGTCAGTGACTTTTACAAGATATGGCACTCAAATCGCAATCTAATTTTATTTCTGATATTTACCATCTTATTTAAGTATACACACCAAGTTTCAAGTAGATCTGTCAAATAGAAATTTTTTGATAGCGTTCTAAAGCGGATAAGTTTGTGTTTTTTGCTAAAATGGAAAAAAGTGAATTTCGTGTGCAAATAAAACATTACTTTTTGTGTGGAAAAACCATTAAGGAAACTGAAGAAAAGCTAAAAAAGTATTATGGGGACTCTGCTCCGTCGCATGAAATGGTTCACAAGTGGTTCACTGAATTTCGTTGTGGTTTTTGGTCGATTGTGAGCAAGCGCGGCACCCATCTGGCCGACAGCTTCTTCATGCCCAAATGTTTATGCAAGATATTAAAAACACGTTCGTTTGAGATGTTTACCATCTTGGCTATCTCGCGTATCTTCACTCGACGGTCGTCCAATACAATATCATGGATTTTATTGACTGTTTCTTCAGTTGTGACCTCATTCGGACGTCCCAGGCGCTCAGCATCATTCGTGCTTGTACGACCACAACGAAATTCAGTGAACCACTTGTGAACCATTCCATGCGACGGAGCAGAGTCCCCATAATACTTTTTTAGCTTTTCTTCAGTTTCCTTAATGGTTTTTCCACGCAAAAAGTAATGTTTTATTAGCACACGAAATTCACTTTTTTCCATTTTAGCAAAAAACACCAACTTATCCGCTTTAGAACGCTGTCAAAAAATTTCTATTTGACAGATCTACTTGAAACTTGGTGTGTATACTTAAATAAGATGGTAAATATCAGAAATAAAATTAGATTGCGATTTGAGTGCCATATCTTGTAAAAGTCACTGACTTATCGAACTGCCCTCGTATATATATTTAATATGTACACTGTATTTTTACTAATGTAAAATATCCGAGATTGCTTGCTCTAGTAGCAATGAGAAACGTGTTGAGACCAGTTTCGACACACTGCCCGGGCTTCTCGCTGCCAGCATGTATGGATGAGGGAGTAGCACACACAAGTAAGGGGTCATATGTGTGTACTCAGCGCTCGGCTAACCTCGAGCAATAGAAAAGGACAGATATGCACTTTGCTTGTGTGCGTTATCTTCATACATGCTGGCAACGAAAAGCCCGGGCAGCGTCTCGAAACTGGCATGTTGAGACTGATATCACTCTTACGGCCTGCGGGTCCCATAAACAAAAGAACGTGTAAGAAAAAAATCTCGCTCAGAAACAAACCGAGCTCTTATTAGTTCGCGGTACAGATTTTGCAGTGAAATCTTACTTCCACTGGCTAAAATCAGTAAAATGTAAGACGGAGAACCAAGGTTAGGTTAGGTGGGAATAATTTCACTGAAAAGCAGTAAATACTCGCTGATTGTCAGTGACGTACTGTTTTACTAATTCAATCAGCGATATTTTCACTGACTTTAAGAGAGTGGGTGGGGCAGATAGCCAGTTCCACTGCAGAGCTCGCCCCCAACTCTGCAGCTGGCCGAACGCTGGATGACGACAAGGGGAGAGCTGGGACAATACTTCCCCCATGCCGGGACCTGGGTGTCCGGTCACCCTGATCCTGTAAATTCATCTTGATCTTGTTGTCCGTCATGTTTCACAAGTAGTCACTGGTTTTTTATCGAGGTGTCCTTCCTCTACCAGCAGTGAGTCATCTCCGAGGAGGCAGACCCTAAGGAACCCGCTGGCGTCCCCTTATTCCCTCAAAGATGGAATTGTACGCTCTTAGAACCCAATCTAAGGACTGGGTGAGTAGTAATACTATGAGAGTTCTAACTCTGGTCCTCCGAGGGGAGCGCGGGGCGCGGGGGTATCTCGGTGGCGCGGGGGCTGACGTTCACGCGGGGCGGGAACGCTTATCGCAGAACCGGGGGGGGAGTCTAAGCATGTTCGGCAACTGTTTATCTTTGTGATTTATGGCTACCCGAATTTGTACCCTCGCGGAAAATTTCCCATAAACGAGAGTGAAACATCTTCCTTAATACTTTTTAAGGAAGAATTGCAACGTATCGGCGCCAACGTTCGGCTGCTCGAAATTGTAACCGAAGCACTCTAGAATCCATAAAAAACTATGTTTCTCATTTATGGACATTTTATCATTAGGATATTATGGAAAGGAATGGAGATTTTAGGGCCGACGCTGCGACGAACATGTCGAAACGTTATTTATAGGTGCAAATGTAAAAGCGTTGACGTTCGGCAGCTTTGTACCCTCGCGGAAAATCTCCCATAAACGAGAGCGAAACATCTTCCTTAATATTTTTTAAGGAAGAATTGCAACGTATCGACGCCAACGTTTGGCTGCTCGAATTTTTTCTAGGAAGACTTGCGATAATTTTGAGAGGGATGGGGCTGAAGCTTATGGAGAGTGGGTCCGTCTCCGCGTCAAAAAGTCTTTAGCAGTCGCCGAGCTAAGTGTCCTGTGTGAATTGCAAATGTTAAAAAATGAATATAGAAGATGTAATTATCATTGAAGATAGTGAAGAAGATGTGATTATAATCAAAGATAGTGATGAAGACATGGACATAGAAATGAATAATGAAGACATGAACATAGAAGTGAATAATGAAGACATAAACATAGAAGTGAATAATGAAGAAGAAGAAGAATCATCCGATGATGATATAGGAATCTTAAAAGACTCAGATTATGATAGTGAGCGTAGTGCGGACCTTATTGATAAACGTGTGCGATATTTAAAACCTGTAGACATTAGAGAGTTTGATGAACTGCAAAAAATGTGCTCCATTTCCTTTTTTTTATGAAATTAATAATGGTGACAAATTTTGCACAGCATGTTTCCTGCGAGTCAACGGCTTATTTTCACGTGCGCGCGCTCTGCGTAAACATGAGACTGACCGATACGTTTACCTTCTTGGAGATAGATGCTATGAATGTAGAGGCTCAGTGTCTCAAATAGTGTCGTGCAGTCTGTGTCCTATTTGCACACAATAAACTTTGGGACATATAAGTGAAATTTCTGAAAGTGGTGTGAAGATGGCTACTCAAGAAAAATCGAAGGACATTTCAGTGACTTCGATTGTGCAATTTTTAAGAAATCGTGAACTTGGAATAAAAAATTCTCCAACCGCGAATCTGAATTGTTATCTACAAACTAGTTGTTTGCCTGGCGGGGATCGACAAGCGTGTCCTGAGAAGGAACAAAGAATGCATCATCATATTCACTGGCTAGCATATCTTAAAGATATACTCGATAGAGATTTTGATACAGATACTGACAGTGATATTTAAGTAATTTCCGATGTGCTCTGGAATTGGTATATCATTTTTAAATTAAAATATAATTAATAAAATAATTAATAAAAATTTTTTTCTGTTATTCAGGAGTCCCGCCGCCGCCGCCCTGCTACCCCCCACCATCGTTGGCACAGCCGCCCAACCGCCGCCCCGCAGCCGCCGCCCGGCAACCACACCACCTTATACTATAGATTTTAAATTTATTTTAAATTTATTTTATTTCATATTTTATATTTTAAAATTCATTTTATTTCATATTTTATATTTTTATATATTATACTTATTCATATTTCTTCTTATATTTTATATTATATTTTTAAATTTAAATTCACACACACACACACACACACACACACACACACACACACACACACACACACACACACACACACACACACACACACACACACACACACACACACACACACACACACACACATGTAAATACACATTTATTCATAATTAAAAATTATTACGCTATTTTGTTATCTGATGACCGTTTCCATAATAAGAAATTAAAAAATTGTTAAGGGAATCTTGTCTAATAATTGCTTTCCTATGACGATTATCGAGCGGTATATATATAAGAGAACATGTTTTTTGAAAAGTTCTCTTAATGTAGCTAACAAAAATAAAGAATTTGATATTTCTTCTTGTATTTTAATACCGTACATTAAAAACGTAAGTGATACTATTGCGAGATCTATTAAGAAAACAGGCTTAAGCGTTATTTACACTATACCGAAAAAACTTGATAATGTAATTAAACGCGGAAAAGCAAATTGCCTAAAGCGGATATGACCGAGGTGGTATATAAGATCGACTGCATTGACTGTGACGCCACATACATTGGACAGACTAAAAGACACCTAAATACTCGAATAAAAGAACATATGAATAACATAAAATTGCATATTAGTAACCAAAGCGTTATAAGCAAACATAGAAATGAATATTTACATGACTTTAAATGGACAACCTTTAATATTTTACATCGTGAAACACATACTAGGAAAAGAGAGATAGCTGAAATGTTTTATATAAAAAAATTTAACAACACGATTAACCTACATAAAGACACAGAGAATTTAAACCCTATTTATGATAGAATAATAAAGGATGTCTGATATATATTTATACTCGAATTACGCGCGTATTAACGAAAGCGGAGCGGAACACTACGCGGCGTTCGTGATCGGCGAATATTATGAAAAGGGGCCGAAATCCCCAAAGATGCCGAATCACGACTCCCACTCCTGACCCATTGCCAGGAATGCGGAACCGCGAGAGAGTCTCGCCCTCTTAGGCATCGAGCACGCAGCCGAGTCACATCTTTTGTATTATGAGCTTATTAAAGCCATTGTGCGTTTATATTCTATATATATATTATTTGAATACCGTAAGAATAAAACAGCTGGCGACGAGGATAATTGGAATTACATTATATACGCTGAAGGAAACAGGAAACATAGACGTAAAATTGGAGTAACTAATAAGAAGCTCGGGAAGCACTGGAAGACGTGGCGAAGGAACCTTCGAGAAATTTCGGAGCAGACGTGGCAAGTGATTAAGAAGGATCTCGGAAACCAGTCAAAATGTCGACAGGATCACGCAGTCCTGTGACGGGAACAAATCCGGAGCAGAAGGTAACAATTGCCAACCCTCTGCAAATAGATAATTTTGATCCGACGCAGCAGTCGCTGAGCAGATGGCTGCAGCGGTTGGAAGGCACGTTCCGAGTTTTTCAAATACGAGAAGAAGCAGACCAAGTGGCTTACTTATTACACTTCGTGGGAGTGGAGGCTTTTGGAATTTTGTGCGACAGACTGGATCCAGCAGATCCGTATACGCAATCATATAATACTAATTGGGAAATTAAAAGAATTCTACGAACCCGAGCCGCTGGAAATTGCAGAGATATATATATTTTTCGGAAGAGAATGCAACGTCCGGAGGAGAACGCGCAGGAGTACATGGCGGCTCTGCAAAAATTATCTCTGCGTTGTAAATTCGGGGAATATTTACGAACCGAATTAAGGAACCAGTTCGTCTTTGGATTAAGGAATCAAAGAATCCAGTCGAGACTATTAGAGACAGCGCAACTTACCAGGGAGTCGGCGTTAAAAATTGCATGCGGTATGGAGTTAGCAGAAAAAGGAGTCAGCAAGCTGAAGGAGGAAATTCCAACAGAAGCAGCCGTTGATCTCGTGGGCACGGGACCAAAACAGAAGAGGACGAAAGGGCAAGACGAACGCAAAGGATTCAAAGGAAATCAACAATGGATGAAAAAAGAACCACAATCTACATACCGTTCCAATCATTCTAAATATAATAATAAAAATAATAAGCGAGTTAATTTTAAAACTAATAATAATATTGTTTATAAATTTGCTTTAGATGCGGACAGGCTCATTTTGCAAGCAGTTGTACCCTTCCTCGGAGTGTGAAATGCAGGGAATGTGGAGGTTTTGGCCATCTGCAAAAAGTTTGCAAGAAGAAAGATCAAGCACACATGCTGGAGGAGGTGTGCAGTTTAACGGAGCAAGAGCATAACGAGCACAGAGCGAAATTTACGGTCCCCCTAAAAATTGAAAATCGTGACGTCGTCTTCGATGTAGACTGCGGTTCGGCGGTAACACTGGTAAGCGAGAAATGGTTGAAAAATACGCTTCCAAAATTAAAAATTTTTAAAACGCGCCTAAGACTGCGATCTTATTGTAAGCAAAATTTCGTGCCACTCGGATTTGTTAAAGTTAAAGTAAGGGATGTTGAGCAAATTAAAAATTTAAATATGTACGTAGTAAAATATGATAGAGATCCGTTATTAGGTCGAGAATGGATTTATCAATTAAAAATACTAGCAAAAGTGAAAAATAGTTTAGTCGAAGTTGAAGACGTTCAAGAGGTGAATATTGTGGATCAGGAAAAACTGGCAAATTTGTTTAAAAAGTACAATAATGTTTTAAGTGAAGAGTTTGCTCATATTAAAAATTTTAAAGCACATTTGAAATTAAAGCCTAACGCGAAACCAATATTTATTAAAAACCGCGTAGTTCCTTTCAGAATTTTAGAAAAAGTAGAAAAAGAATTAGAATATATGGTAGAAGCCGGTATATTGGAAAAAGTAGAGTCCTCGAGATGGGCCACGCCCATTGTGCCGGTCTTGAAGAAAGACGGTAGTATTCGAATCTGCGGCGATTTTAGTGTCACAGTAAATCCGGCGTTAATAGTCGATGAGGATCCCTTACCTACGATTATTTGCATCAATGTCGGGAGGCACGATATTTTCAAAAATAGATTTAAAGCAAGCATACTTGCAATTATCAATTGCGGAATCAGATAGAGAAATCCTTGAGTACACACAAAGGGTTATATAAATGTCATAGACTTATGTATGGAGTGGCATCGGCACCTGCTATTTGGCAGAGAACTATAGAAAATATATTAAATGGAATTCCCGGTGTAGCTATATTCCTAGACGATATTAAAATTGCGGGAAAAAATATTGATGAACATCTAGAACGATTAGAATTAGTGCTAAAACGATTATCGGAACATAATATACGCATAAATTTAAATAAATGTGCTTTCCTCAAAGATCAAATTTCATATTGCGGATATATTATAAGTAAGAAAGGAATTTTAAAGGAACCAAAAAAAAATAGAGGCGGTTCAGAAAATGCCGCGACCAACGAATATTACGGAACTGCAAGCCTTTATTGGATTAATTAATTATTACGGTTGTTTTATTAAAAATTTGAGTTATATCTTACATCCTTTAAATAGGTTATTACAGAAAAATACCGTGTTTAAATGGTCTAAAGAATGCGAAGTTGCTTTTAACAAAGTTAAATTAGAATTTGGAAATGATGAAGTATTAGTTCCTTTTGACCCTAAACTGCCATTAGTACTTGCGGTCGATGCCAGCCCGTACGGGGTAGGAGCGGTTCTTTCTCATACGTACCCCGATGGTACAGAACGCGTGATACAGTACGCTTCGAATACATTAACCGAAACGCAAAAGAAATATGCACAAATCGACAAGGAAGCATTAGCAATTGTATTCGGAGTCAAAAAATTCCACCAATTTCTGTATGGGAATCGATTTACCTTATTAACAGATCATAAACCGTTAACGCAAATTTTTAATCCGCAAAAAGGCCTTCCGGCGTATAGCGCTATGCGCATGCAGCACTACGCTGTATTTTTGCAAGCTTTCAATTTTGACATTAAATATCGAAAATCTAAAGAACATGGAAATGCGAATGGATTTTCACGATTGCCCATACGGGAAAAGAGTTGGAAATTATGACGCAATAGATATCTTTCAAATAGAAAATTTAGAAACATTGCCTGTAACGGCAAAAAGTATACGCAAAGAAATAAGTAAAGATAGAGTATTAAATAATTTGCGACAGGCGTTAAAGAAAGGCAAAGGCCTTGTGCCGTTAGGCTATAATGATAGCGAATTTACATTACAAAACGATATAACCCAATAAGAACATGATAGTATATTATACGTTGAAATCTGGGATTTACGAGAAGTCTAAATATAATAGATTCAACGTATATCAGTTCCGTATAATTTTAGTTGTGATGTCCGGCTGATATACGTTGTCATAAACTACATTTATTCGTTTTTTAAATGTTATTCTCGAACCAATAAAAATCATATTTTCTAAACGGATGAACTACATTTTACGAATACATAATTTTTATGAATAATGAGCATATATATATATATATATATATATATATATATATATATAAACGTATTGCAATAACCGTTTAAAATTTGTCTTTGTTATTCTTTTAAATGATTTTTGTTATTGAATAAACGTATTATATACGAATATTTTTGTTTTTGAAGAAACGTATTATATATGATTATATTATCGTATTATATGTTTATATAAATATGTTTATTCAAAAACAAAAATATACGTATATAATACGTTAACATAATTCTATATAATATATGATTATATTTTATATATATACTGAGAAAAAAGTCGTTAATTTGACTAAATGTGTTTAGTCGGTTATAAATTCTTTAGTTGAAATATTTAAGTATTTAAGTCAATACGATGTTTTTGGCTTAAATAATTAAATATTTCAACTAATAAAATGATGACCAACTAAACGCATCTAGTTAAATGATTTTTTTTCTCAGTGCACGATTATGTAATCATATGATAATTACATAATCGTTACTACTAAATCTCATTATACTAACAATATATATAATCGTATATAATTATACATATAGCTACAACACAATAATAATAAGTAATGAAATTTAGTGCAAAGAAGATAATATGTGACTCTTGAATATAAAATAAAATAATAACAAATTTCAATAAAAAATTTTTAACCTTTTATTTTTTTTTAAAGTTATATTAATATGTTAATACATTTGTTTATATTAACAAAATAGAGAGAATAGATTTAATTAGTTCTTGTTAGTAAATATATGTATTATTAATAATTATAATAATAAAAGAACATTATAAAATATATAATAAGTATATATAATAAAAGAATATTAAAAACTTTAGTTTTTCCTTGCACTTGCATTGTACATGTGGCGACTTTTGGCCAACTTTAGCCATGATTGTATGGCATCTTTAATGCAATGATCGGAAGAATTGTTTCCTTTAAATTGCACTTTAGCAGCATCTGTAAGAATAAAAATTTTATATATTTGTTATATACTAAAAAAATTTTTACATACTAAAAATATGTATTTAAAAAAATAAAAAACAAAGATTGTAGTGAACAAAAATTTTGATTAACTATTTATCTCTCAACAAATAATGGATATTTATTCTTGTAGGATTTTTTACACTGAAAAAGGATATGCTTTTCAAAAAATTCCATCATCTTTCATTTTATAAACTTAGTTTTGGAATTTTTATGTAGTAACACAAATTCGTAACATTTGTAATAACTATACGAAATTTAAATATTTTGTTATAACATAAAAAAAATGTAATAGTATGAAGCCCCTTTTATTGCTTTGTATATTATTGCGTATGTAATTTATTGGCAAAATTTAATGTCAAGAAACTAGTACTTCAGTTTTGTAAAAAGTTATTGTCATAGAAGAAAAAAATGTAGTAATTTTTTTTATAAGAGATAAATAGTTTGTATATAATAACACAGGGTTATTATATGAACTTGTTTTAATGTCCAATCCATTGAAAAGCGTGTATTATAATATACACGTAATAACTTGACGTAATTTTGTGGTTTCGAAACTTTTTTTATTTTGCCCTTTCCAGTTGTACGTCATCGCTAACTCGTTTGTGATTAAAAATTTTAGCATATTCATTACGCTGGATCTTTGGTCAGTACCGCCAATCGTAGAAAGACGTCCTTTCTATAAAAAATTATAATTGCCACATTAGTCAAGTTTAATTATTTGTAAATTATAAAAGTAGACATGATTATAATTTTAAATCGTACCAAATAGGTGTAAGCAGCAGATGGTGTTTTGTGGCCTTGAGCATCTACTTTTTCACATAGTAATTCTTCCAATTTATTAAAATCATCATCGCTTTTCAGTGGTAACTCCGGTAATCCGTCTGGTTTCGATGTTGGATTTATCAATGTCGACATAGATTGTAAAAGCCGACTTATACAGACATTGTTCTGCTCAGTTAAAATTGTTAACTTTTCCAGTCGTTCCACTACATATTTTTGGAATTGTTTTTGAGTTGTCTCTGTATCTACTTCTTGTCTTGATGATGCATGACCTTGAAATTCAACATCACTGCTTTTCTTTGATAACGAACCTATAAAATAATATCAGATATCACATTGGGATTGTAATATTATATAGAAAATAAAATATTCTATCTGTAATATGAAATATCTAATTTACATATACCTAATTCAATCTACATGATTAAACTGATATATTTTTTGTTTCCACAAAAATTAAAAAATAAATAACTAATTATAATTCCTAGTATTTCTAATATTTAAAAATATATATAAATTTATACATTTATTAAAATAATGATAATATTCTAATACAAAAGTTTCTTACAAAAAGTATCGATACGAAAAGTTTTATTACACATTAAAGAGTTATCTTCATACATATAGTTTGAATTCAATTGTATATTAAATCATTATGAAACATACTTATTTATATTACAAGGAAATATAACAGATATAGCAATTGATAATTCAAGATTCGTAAAACATAAAAAATGTTTCTTTATAAAAATAGATAAATACTCTACATTTTAAATTTAAAAGATAGAATATCCAAGTATATTTGTTAAAATTAATTAATATAATAATTAAAAATTTTAATATTTAATATATGTATAAAGTTATAAGTATAAGTTATAAGTAAGTTATAAGTTTTAAAGGACAAAATAATATAATATTTTTCAATGTCTACAAATATTCATTTACATGTACATATATACTAACTTTCAGAACGTGAAATAATTCCACTATTATATTTGCCATCATATAAAGGTTGATTTTGATATTTATTTTTGTCTGTACATAAAGTATTGGATGTGGACGCATTTTTATTTTTCACGTTTTTTTTAACATTCTTTTCGCTGGAACTCGAATCGTCTTCTCCAGAATCATCAAAATTTGAGTCTCTTCGCTTATTGTTCTCATTCTCTGAACCGTTTGAATTGAAAATTACAGACTCTTCACGATGAACAATACTTTTTTGCTCCTTTTGACTCCTGCGTTTAGTATCAGTAGTGGTAATCATTCTTGTGGAGGAATCTGACGTGGATGAATTAGATGTGTTCACCTCTTCCTCTTCTGCATTATCAGATGGTTCAATATATTTTTTCTGTGAAATGTCTATGGAATTGAGCGTGCCATCTTCTGTTGAACCGTGTTCCAAAATAATGTCCATATATTTCATAATGCCATCATAGTCATCTGAATAAATTATATTTGAACATTATAAAATACGTAAATTGAAACAGTAGTAATTAGTGAAGAATGAATAAAATAGTATTTAATCTTTATGAGAGCCTAATACGATTAGAGTTGTGTTAATACAATATATAAATTAAAATAAATTTATTAAGTCTATATTTTTTTCTCGTTTACACCAATGCTTACGCGAAACTTTTAATACTCGGTGGATTTTATATTGCATCCATGTAGCGTCATATGGTTCCTTGTCCAACACTAGTTTGTCAAAAACTTCTTGTGATCTAGTCTTTGGCCAATAGCATTTCCTTCGGTCATCTATCAGCCAAATCAATGGGACGATGGCACACTCTTTTCTTTTGCCATTTAAAAATTCCACAAGGGAATATGTTTTTTTATTCTTTACATTTTGAGACATGATTTAATGTTCCTACGGATTTTTGATATCTTATATATAATTAAATTTTACTACTTTTTTGACAATTTTATACAAATTATTGTTGTTCATAAGAAAGCACGATATTAAACAAATTTATGATCATATATGTTTAAATATGAATATTTAGAAAACTTTTTTTTATTTACGTTTTAAATATAATGAATACTTAAAAAACTTTTTTTTACTTACTGTTTTATTTTAAATACGTTTTAATTAACGCGATTTTAATATCAAAATAAATTCTTATTATAGATTCTGCACAATAATTTAAACGCAATAAAATTTTATTAATTTTACAGAATTTTCTGTTTTTCATAGATACAAAGACTCTAATTATACTTCATACTTAAAACTGTAGTTAACTCATTCAAAAATGCTTACTTCTATTTTGTTTGATATTTTCATTGAGTTTTATTAATAATATAAACTAAATAGTAATTATATCAATTATAATTTAAATAGTATTTATATCAAATTATTACAAATATAATAGTAGTTCCAAAAAATTACTACACTACTTGGTGAATAATAGGAAAAACTCCGAAACCTTCTTTAAAAGGTAATCGGAGACATTTATAGGATATATCATTAACAAAAAATGCAGTAGAAGTATTAATATTAATACTTTTTACATAATAAATACCTAGTTTAGATGAAAGTATGGGATATCGATATAAATTGTCGACATATTTAAATGTGGTCCCTATACATTTATATTTACCATCAATGAAAATAATCTCTTTGTGCAGTTTAAGTGTGCGAATTGCGGTGTAGTGCGCGGACGCGAGTGCGAGAGAGACAGTACGAGAGAGACAGAACGAGAGAGACAGAATCGAACGACACAAAAGAATATTTGAAACGGCACTATATTTACAGTTAATGTACAGAGATTGATACAAGGCGATTGCGAGAAGTGCAATCGCTGCACGAAGCTTATTTATCAGCCGGAAGTGCGATATAACAAAAGAAACTTGTTTGCGAACTGCGATCTATCGGTACGAACGACGTCAAGACGAGTGAGAGCGATCGGCGCTAAACGGGCAGCTTTATCCTTTTCGACCTTCGAGAAAGTACCAAAAATGAGATCATCAATTTTTGGTCTCGTGACGGAGCGATAAAGGACTCTCTCGCAAGCCGGAGGACAAAGCTGTTTGTTTTCCGCGCGTTTGTTTTCTCGCGATGATTCGAGCGGCCGGTGTTTCGAACGAGCGATGTTTGACGACGCGCTAGAGCGAGAGCGCGCGATGTTTGACGACGCGCTAGAGCGAGCGCGCGCGGGCTTGCGCCGACGCACCGGCCGGCAGCTCGGATTTATTAGCCGTCGCGTTATAGATGATCGCCAGAATTGCATATTTCTTGAAATAGCACATTATGCTCGCCTAGCCACACACACACACACACACACACACATATTTGCGACATCCCGCCCGCCTCGTCGAGATGCGAGCGACGACCAACCTCGCGATTCCTTTCTCATAGATGCATTCTTCGCGGCGATATGTCTCGAATCGATCGTAGCGATGTTGCGATCGAAATCAAGGGGCGTGCAGTCGCGCGTTTGACAGGTGAGGTTATATGCCCCATGTGCACCGTTGCGACGTGATACGAGAAAAGGGCGAGTGTTCGAGCTGACAAGTTCGGGACCGGACAACGCGACAATTATGCAAGTGAGTGAACGTACGACTTACAATGTTACTGAGCGGAAACGAATACGTGTGTAATTGAGTGTGTATCTATTTTCAGGCGCGATTGTACGCGTGGCGCGGAGGAGATCGAAGCGCGATGATTTACGCGGACGATTCCGGATCCGCGGCGTCTGTCGTCGGCAGTGGCACAATCTTGACCACTGGGCGGGTCAGCTCGCCGACGGCGGTCCGGACATCCACCACGCGCACGTGGCCGTCCTGTCCCGGGTGCAGGCGAGTGACTCGAGCGAGCGGCCAGCGGCACGGCGGGGTGTTCTCGCCCTTGATGAGGCAGAGCTGGCCTTCCCTCAGGTTCCCTCGCGTGGCCCACCACTTGGGCCTTGGCGTAAGTCCCTGGAGGTATTCGCTGGTCCAACGTTGCCACAGGTGGTCGCGCATCTGCTGAAGGAGGCGCCAACGACTCAACCGACCTGGCCGCGCGTCCAGGAGCGAGGGCTCTGGGACCGCGTTGAGCGGACCGCCAACCAGGAAGTGTCCAGGCGTCAGGGAGTCGAGATCCTCCGGGTCATCGGACAAGGCCTGAAGTGGTCTTGAATTGAGGCATGCTTCGACCTCGGCGAGGAGTGTTGTGAGCTCCTCGAACGTGAGCTTTGTCTCTCCGATGGTCCGTCGCAAATGGTGTTTCACCGCTTTGACCGCCGCCTCCCAGAGCCCTCCGAAGTGGGGGGCAGCCGGCGGATTGAAACTCCACTTGATGCCGTCGTCTGCCAGGTGTCCGGCGATCGACCTCATCTCTCGGCCAGCGGCCTTGAAGAGCTCCCTGAGTTGGTTGTCGGCGCCGACGAAATTCGTCCCACGGTTACTGTAAATGGTCTCGCACAGCCCTCGGCGCGACACGAAGCGACGGAAGGCAGCTAGGAAGGCGTCGGCCGAGTAATCGCTTGCGACCTCCAGGTGGACAGCGCGGGAGCTGAAACATATGAAGACGACCAGAAACCCCTTATATGACCTCTGGCCGCGACCCTTCGAAGTCCGAAGCCAAACGGGGCCCGCGAGGTCCACCCCGGTGTGCATGAATGGCCTGCTTGGAGTGACACGTGCCCGTGGTAGAGCACCCATCATCGGCTGTGGAGTTGCCGCCCGCCATCGCACGCAAGTAAAGCAGCGATGGATATGTCGGCGAACCAGCTGACGTCCCCGCGGGATCCAGAACTGCTGCCGGATGCTAGCCAAGGTGGCCTGGACTCCCCCGTGCAGCGTGCGTCGGTGACAGGCGTCTATCACCAGGTGAGTTAACCGGGACTCCGGTGGTAGTATTGTAGGGTGGCGTTGATCGTTGTCTAAAACGGAATGTTTCAGCCTTCCTTGTACCCGCAGGATCCCTTCGTGGTCGAGCGTCGGAGCCAGCTTGCGGAGTGGACTTCGTCGAGGCATGGCTCTCCCGGCGCGGGCATCATCCAGTTCCGGATGAAAGTGCACTAACTGCACCACCCGGATCCAGCGGCGCATTGCCGCTTCCAGCTCTCGTGGCTCCAAGAGTGCCGGACGCGCCGTGCCCATTTTGATCTCTGCAGATTGGTGGTATCGGCTCCGCCAGCGCCACATCCAGGCAGAGACGCGGAGTAGATGACGGAGACTCGAGAAACGGCAGAGTTCTTCGGGTTCCCGAACGTCGGCAACCACGAGACATCGCAGCGGTCGCTGCTCCGGGATGTCATCGGCGGCTTCCATACTGGCGTCCTTTGGCCAGGCTTCCGGGCTTTCGCAGAGATAGTTCGGCCCCCTCCACCAGAGAGGATGTGAGAGAAGCTCCCTCGGTGATACTCCTCGGGATGCGCAGTCGGCTGGATTTTCTCGGCCAGGTACGTGTCGCCATTTTGCTTCTGGATTTGCTCGCTGTATTTCGCTCACACGATTTGCTACATATGTGGTCCATTTTGTAGGGTGTCCACGTACCCAGCCGAGCGTAACTGTGGAGTCCGTCCAGAGGTTCACCGCCGACACTTTCAGGCCCAGCGTAACCCGTATGTGCTCAGCTAGTTTGGCTAGCAAGGTCGCAGCGCACAACTCCAGGCGAGGGAGCGATATTCTCTTCAACGGGGCGACCTTTGACCTGGCAGCAACCAGGGAGATGCTAGGTGTATCGCCGACAGTGGATCGCAGGTATACCACGGCGGCGTAGGCGCGCTCGGAGGCATCCGAGAAGCCGTGGAGCTCCCAGGCACTCGCGGAGACGTCGCTGCCAAACCAACGCGGTAGTCGAACTCCTTCTAGCAGCGGCAGCTCTTCCTCCAGCATGGTCCACGACGAAGCTTCTTCTTTGGCCAACGGTGCGTCCCAATCGAGCTGCTGCAACCATGCAGTTTGGACGAGCAGCTTCGCTCGCACGATGAGTGGCGCCATCCAGCCTAGCGGATCGAACAGTCTAGCGGTTTGAGATAACACCGATCTCTTTGTAGGCGTGGTGTGGGGTGTTCTCCGCACTATTAACGCGAAGTCGTCACTGTCCGGATTCCATCGGAGGCCCAGCACGGAGTGGTCGTCCGTCGGCAGGCTGGCGTCGGCTGAAGACGTCAAGCGGTGTTCGAGCGGGACTTCCTCCAGGAGGGCCCGATGATTTGCGGCCCACTTTCGCAGAGGGAAACCGCCCGCCCTGCAGAGAGCTGACACCTGCATCAGACGCTGACGTCCCTCCTCCAAATCACCCGCTCCGGTGAGTATGTCGTCGACATAAATGTCTCCTCTCAACACGTCGGCGCCCAACGGGAAGCGGCTCTCCTCGTCCGCGGCTAGCTGGCGCAGCACGCGGATGGCGAGGTACGGTGCGCTTGCCAAGCCGTAGGTGACGGTGTTGAGCTGATAGTCTGACGGCTTGTCTTTCTCTCCCCACAGAACCCGCTGCAGGTCTCGGTCGTCCTGGTGCACCAGGATCTGCCTGTACATTTTTTCCACGTCTGCCACGAAGACGTAGCGGTGACGTCGCCAACGGATCAGAACGTCCGCGAGCGCCGGCAGCAAATTCGGTCCGGTGTGAAGAAAGGCGTTGATTGAAGCGCCGGCCGCGTTGCGTGAAGAGCCGTTGAAGACCACGCTCCCAGCAGCACCCAACCTAGCTGAGTCCGCTGCGCGATTGGTTCAGAGGGTTCTCCACGTCGGAGGTCGGGCATCACGATGCTGGCGTAGGCGTCCGCTCCCAACAGCAGTTCCACGGGATCCTGGCGGTGGAACTCGGGATCAGCGAGCTCGAGCCCGTGAATATGAGACCACGACCGAGTCACGCCGTCTGACGCGCCGCTGTAGATCGTCAGCCGCGGCAACACCAAGGATGACACGGTGAGCGAGAAGTGTCCAGTTAACGAAGACACGGTGACCGCGACTCGACCTCGTGAAGAGCCCGTCTGAACACCTCCGACCCCGAAGATGGCCACTGACGACGGGGTTCGCGAGAGGCGTAGTCTCTGCGCGAGAGACTCGGCTATTAGTGAGGTTTCGGATCCCGGGTCCACGAGCACGCGGACGATGTGACGGACTCCGACGCGATCCGTTACCCGCACACGAGCTGTCGCGAGTAAAACCGGTTCGCACTCCGCAGGTGGCTGCTTGGCGACGTGCACTGTAGCCGACGCGGATGGCCCGGCGGTGGGCACAGCGGTGAAGGCATCGTGCAAAGATGTGTGGTGGCGAGCTGAGCACTTGACACATACCTTGGCGGAGTTGCACTCTCCAAGTAAGTGGCGGCCCAGGCAGTTCCAACATCGTTGGTGAGTAGTGACGGCCTCGCGTTTCTCCTGTGCCGTCTTCCTCTTGTATAGGTCACAATAAGCCAAAAAGTGTTCCCTTTTGCACAGGGGGCAGCTGCGGTTCGAGTCCGGCCCTTTACCTCCTACTAGACTGGAGCGAGCAGGTTTCCCGGATTTCTCCATTGACTTGCCGGACGACTCGGCGCTGATCGTCTGCAGCACCTCCTGCGTCATCAGTTGCTCCTGCAGGAACGTGCGAAGCTCCTCATAGGTCGGTGGCTCAGATGATTTTCCAAGAGAGCTCTCCCACTCGCGCCGAGTCTTCGGATCGAGAAGCTCGACCACTAGGTGGACGAAAAGATCCGAGGAGGCTCCGATCGGACGCCCGATGCCCTCCAGAGCGCCGACGGTGGAGAGCACACCGTGAAAAATGCGACGAAGACCTGACGCGGAAGCAGTCTTCATTCGCGGCAGTGATGTGAAGGCCGACAGGTAGGATCTCACCAAGAGTCTCTTGTTCTCATAATGATCGTTTAGCGTGGCCCAGGCGCGCTCAAAGTTGTCTTCTGTTGTCGGCAGGTTCCGGATCAATTGCTCGGCGTCGCCCTTCACGCTTGTCTTCAAATAGTGTATCTTCTCTACTTTGGACAAGGACGGCTCCTCGACGACGATCGACCGGAACAGGTCGCGAAAGGCTGGCCACTCCTCGAACCGGCCGGAGAATTAAGGCAGCTGGATCCGAGGCAGAGTCTTGCGCGACAATGTAGACTCGATTCGCGCGGGCTCCGACGTCGTTGCGGCGGAGAGCGACCTTTCGAGGTCCAACAGCGCGGCGCGTTGCCGTATGTACGCGTCTTCGACGAGACCCGCCAAGTCTGAGGTGATGTAATCGTCGCCCTTTAGCTCATCGCTGTATTCGGAGTACAAGTGTTCATGCTGCTCCTCAAATTTCGTCCATTTTGTTTCTAGGACCTTCCTCGCAGATTCCGCCAAGGAGGCGGTCAGCTTGGCGGAACCCATCTTCTTCAAGTTCTCATAGATGCGGGCGATGCGCCTGTGGAGCTCGCGCTGAGAGTTGATTAAACCTTCCATTCTGTTTCAGAATGCACGAACACTTCACCACTGCGTCACTGGTTCACCGAAGTCGCGACAACTGCGGGTGCCGGGTACCACTAGGACGCGAGTATCCGGCTCGAAGGACCAGAAAATGTGCAGTTTAAGTGTGCGAATTGCGGTGTAGTGCGCGGACGCGAGTGCGAGAGAGACAGTACGAGAGAGACAGAACGAGAGAGACAGAATCGAACGACACAAAAGAATATTTGAAACGGCACTATATTTACAGTTAATGTACAGAGATTGATACAAGGCGATTGCGAGAAGTGCAATCGCTGCACGAAGCTTATTTATCAGCCGGAAGTGCGATATAACAAAAGAAACTTGTTTGCGAACTGCGATCTATCGGTACGAACGACGTCAAGACGAGTGAGAGCGATCGGCGCTAAACGGGCAGCTTTATCCTTTTCGACCTTCGAGAAAGTACCAAAAATGAGATCATCAATTTTTGGTCTCGTGACGGAGCGATAAAGGACTCTCTCGCAAGCCGGAGGACAAAGCTGTTTGTTTTCCGCGCGTTTTGTTTTCTCGCGATGATTCGAGCGGCCGGTGTTTCGAACGAGCGATGTTTGACGACGCGCTAGAGCGAGAGCGCGCGATGTTTGACGACGCGCTAGAGCGAGCGCGCGCGGGCTTGCGCCGACGCACCGGCCGGCAGCTCGGATTTATTAGCCGTCGCGTTATAGATGATCGCCAGAATTGCATATTTCTTGAAATAGCACATTATGCTCGCCTAGCCACACACACACACACACACACACACATATTTGCGACACTCTTTGATAATGTATATTTGATTGCCAATTGCTACAGTATTATCGGGAAGTTTGACTGATATTTTCATGTCTTTATAAATTAGTTTTTCGCATTTAAAATGATCTAAAATATTTGGATTGGGAAAAAATAGTCGCTTAGGAAGGTAAGTTGGAGTGTCAGACGGTTTAATTTCAATCTCGATGTTTTCTTCTTCTATAATTCGGTTGCATACTTGTTGCAAAGGTAATTTTTTTGAACGAATTCGTCTTTTTAGAGATTGAAGATAATTTTCGAAAGGAAAGCAACTATATCTTTCTATTGGACCATATGTTTGTACGTCTGCATAAAGATGCAGTAATGAATGTACATTATACACGACGAAATCCTCACCATATATTTTAGCAGATTTGAGAACAAACTTTCTAATAGCTTCTTCAGCAACGTGTATGTAAGCCTCAATTAAAGGTGCACTAGATAAAATAGTAATTGCTACATGAAATAACAAAAAGTGTCGATATTTTACATTGTCAAGAATATTATAGAAAATGATTACACCGCTATATAATACAATAAATCTAAATTCGGTTGCTTTAAATTTTTTCAAGTTTACTAAAGGTCGAGGTTTTCGACAAAAATCAGACGTGACAAATTTACGTATTATCTGTATGTTATAATCAATTGCTGCAAGATTTTGTCGGGAGAGTTTACAGTGACGGCTTCCTTCTACCCAATACTTTACAAGCAAACGCTTCGTAATACCTAGGTATATTATATGCATGGGATCCAATACAAACTGCTTCACGAGATCTATATTTAAAATAAGTAATGGCGATTTTCCTTTTACATGATCATCATTCGTTTTCTCACCAATATAGTCGTGTTTCGTTCTTAAAATTACCGAATTACTTATTTTAGTTGGATAAAAAATTTGCTTTGTTACTCTTTTAATAGTGCACCTTTCGCATCCGTACATACTTGTATGCCCTTTGATCATCTTTAGCATGGCTCTTGCGGGTGCATCGGCCGTAAAACATTCAATTTCAACATAATATGTTTTCCCATTGTATTGAAAGCCGTTTTCTCGTAAGGAAATCATTTCTTCAATGAAAAGCTTTAGGTATTTTTCAAGATTTATTGGTTTTCCTTCACCACAGAAACATGCAATCATGAATGGACGTGAATCTATAATATTATCACTACGACCTAAAATAGGCCACAAGTCAGTTCTACTGCTCTTGAATACAGGTAAACCATCAATATTAATAATTAATTTAATAGTTAAAATTTCGCCATTCATTCCGCCATTCTGTAATTTACGCGTCAAACATTTTTGAATCCCATAATAATACATGTCGCCATTATCAAAATTAATGGTTTCCAATTTTTTACGAGACGTACGCAATAGATTTTTAGCAGTACGCGGTAAAAATGGATAGGCTGGATTAATTAACTCCAAAATCATATTTAACGCTGCGTGTGTTAAATTATTACCGATTGCTATCTTACACAAGTTATTCGTAAAATTGGCTGGATTTATTTGAAATGTATGTGTTATAAGACCATTATCATTATGATTTTCATTATTCTCAACAGTAGAACTATCACTGTCGTCAGTGTATAATATATATATATCATCCATATTATTCGAGTTTAATCCTGTGAGGTTTAATATGGGAGCGGATTCATTGGTATTTACTGTATCTACTGTATCTACTGCATTTATTGTATCGATACTTTTATTATTTTCAACTGCATAGCATATAGATGAACTTAAATTTTGCGTATTTGTAGAAGTAAAATTAGAGTCATTTGTATACGAGGACAAAAATATGTTTTGTACTGCATTATTTATTTTTCGACGCAACTGTCGATTAGTGAAAAGCTTATTCTCACACATTTTTTAATTATTTATGTAACGGTTCAAACTATTGAACAACAATAATTATAAAATATTAAAAATAAAAGTTCTACTATTTTCTTTATATAAAATACAAATGTCTCATGTAACGTAGACAATTCTTGCCTCTGTAACAGACATATAATGTCAGAAATATCTATATATATTAAATTTGAAAATATAAAATAATAAATATATATACATATATATAATATATAAATAAATTTGTTAAATATATAATGTATTTGGAGAAAACAGAAATATGAAAATATAAATATAATTTCTTATATTTGTATATTTAAAAATATGATTTATCCGAGATACATTTATTCTATTTATTTAAATCTGAAATTTCCTTTGACTGGATTGTTAATATTAAATTGATTAAATAACATATTGAAAATTAGGCACAATAAAAAGCACTACGTTTTGCTAAATATATTTGCACTTTATTTTTAGAAATACTGCTTATTTTAAAAAATTGAAATATATTTTATATAAATATGCTACTTTTAATAATTTAAAATTGTTTATTGTGCACGTTTTACATAAAAAGGAGACATCATTTTATATAATTTATGTAAAAGACTCTAGAAAAAGCTAATATAAAATAATATAAAATTAATTTACGTATTATTTGTAAGCAATGATAATTTTAAAATAAAGAAAAGCCATTGCACTAATTTGCGCGAGAACTCGTAAAGTAATGTTTGAAATTTAATCACATTTGGTGCGTACATAATAAATAGTCTTTCCAATTAAGAAATCTTCAAATAATTTGAAAAAGAAATAAAAAAAATTCTTATATAACAAACCTTAAAACCGTACGTTAATATGAAATACTGTAATATATAAATACTTTTACTGTATAGGAAATGGAAAATAAAGAAACAAAGTAAAATATATAAAAATACTTCTTCTTCTACATTATTGGCTCGGGTTAATCCATTCTATGCGTCCATTGTGAATAATTTTTGCATTAATCGTAATATCGTGCTCTTTTTTGACGAATTTCTCCGCGCAAAAACTTGTTGACGCGCCCGGCCACTGTGGTGTCGGTCGCGTTCACGTTATCGTATTGTAATTCCTCTCGCGGGCGAGCGCAGGTGACATAAAATCCGGTTACGTTTGATCTGAAGTAATTACTGTTTAATTGTCATTCTTTATTCTATCGCTCGATAACGCCTCGCGCGCAATCATCATCGATCCGAGATTTTCGCGATCCGACAAGTCCACCCGGTAATTCGATACCCTTGCGCGATCGCGTGCGCTCAAGCGCTTCGCGCGTGTATAGCTGCTAACCGAACGCCGTTCGCAAAGAAAGAACACGATATTAATAATAATGCACATTAAATAAATGACGTTAGACTAAGATGTTAAAGAATAGCAGATAATAGAAGATAATGATATAAGATGCTAAGAAATTCTCTCAATGAGGAATGGGCTTAAAACAATGGATGTGACGCGTTTGGACACGTCCGAACTCGAGCAAAGCAACGAACTGTAAATATAAAAATAAAAGTTTTTACCTTTGGAACTGCTGTTGAAACTCAATCTCTGAGAATCGTACGAATTTCCAACAAATGGAATGACTGCAAACTCGTTCTTTGTCTTGAGAGCTTAAAATTTCTTCAATTCACGAATATTAATAAAAAATATCAGTATGGCAAAATACGACACAGGTAAACTTGTATAAGGTAAAATATAAAATCCGACAAGATTTTAGGCTGTAGGAACACTTCGATCCAGAGATTCTGAGCTCTAACTGTACAACGAAGCCGCCGCGCTAATGCCGTCGATGATATGGAAGAGAATAACGCACACAGCGAACCGCGCTATACGCCGCGTATGTGGCGTCTAGCGACAAACTGTTACGTGTACGCTGACCGGCAGGAATGGTGTACGGCGTCAGATGTGTATATACGTGTATGACAACCGAAAGTCACACGCATACATACGTAGCGCGAATATACGTATGCGCTGTCTTTTGGTTGTGTATATATACACGTATATACACACATATAACGCCGGACACCATTCCTGCCGAATACATTGGTCTCGTTGTATATATGCGTTATTATTTTCCTTATATACGTACTTGTGTGTTGCGCGTCTTGAATCTTGAATCTATCAGTCGTGATAGCAGCCAAAGAGTTCATTAAATTGAAATGCTTTTGTTCAAATAAAAGATAAATATCAACGGATCCTTGTTTCTATACTGACAATACTGAAGTCGTTTTAATAAAGTTTCTATTTTTCTTTTCTGAAAGGAACAAAAGATCACATTTTTTCAGGGTTGCATAGTAACTAATTAATTAGTTATAAAATCACAAACTATACATATTTATATATTATACCATATAGTTTTACTTACCGTTCATCATATATGTATTACATTTGCACCAAAATCACTTTTCTTTGATTTAATAACAATAAAATTGCACATCACATTAGTTTCAGAAGAATATTGATTATACCATTTGTACAATGGAATTTTCTAAACATTTATAAATAAAATTTTTTTCATAAATTACAAACGTTTTCAATAAACGTTTTTTCGATTACATAAATATACGATTTTAAGAAATAAAATAGACGTATATTCAGTCTGGAAATTAAATTTTTTTTCGTATACTCGTATACTGTTTTCAACGCATAAAATCCGTTTTGCATTATACAAACATAATAAAAACCGATAATGGTATACAATTTATGTGTTTAAAACGTTAATTCATTGACGTTCTAAAGACATATAGGTTATACCATTTGTATAATGGTTTTTTTAAACGTTTATAAATAAAATTTTTTAAATAAATTATATACGTTTTCAATAAACGTTTTTTAGATTAAATATATACGATTTTAAGAAATAAAATAGACGTAGATTCAGTCTAGAAAATTAAGGGTTTTTTCGTATACTTGTATTCTGTTTCTCAACGTATAAAATCCGTTTTATATTATATAAACGTAATAAAAACAGATATCATTGTCGTATATTATATGATGGTATACAAACCATAAAAATTTAACCGTTTATCTAATATACCTATACCATTTTTATACTAACTTTACGTTTAATAAACGCTTAATATATCATCATGTGCTTATTGGGAATTTTTAAAAAAGAAAGAGTAGTTATTCCCCAAAAATTAAGACAGAAAGTGTTAAAAGAATTACATGCAGGCCATTTCGGTACAGTTAGGATGAAACAGTTAAGTAGAAATTTTTGCTGGTGGCCAAAAATAGATAAAGACATAGAAGAGATTACAAATAATTGTAAAGCTTGTATTCTCTTCAGTAATAATCCTATCAGCAAAATTAAACATCAATGGGAAGCGGCAACCCAACCGTTTGAAAGAGTACACATAGACTTCGCGGGTCCCTTTATGGGACACATGTTTTTAGTTTTGGTAGATGCGTATACAAAATGGCCGGAAGTACATTTAGTCAAGAATCTATCGGCACAAAATACAATAGAGAAGTGTAGGGAAATGTTCGTTACTTTTGGCCTTCCACAAACGTTAGTCTCGGACAATGGCTGAACCTTTATATCAGAAGAATTTAAAATATTTTTACAAACCAATGGTATTTATCATAAGCTTACAGCGCCGTATCACCCGGCCACGAATGGCTTGGCAGAACGTTTCGTGCAAACACTTAAACAAGCGTTACGTAAATTAAATGTCACTAATAGGAATATCAAAACAAATTTGCAAAAGTTTCTCTTCCAGTATAGAATAACGCCACATCCGAAATTAAATAAATCACCGGCGGAAGCGATGTTTGAGAGAAAACTTAGAAGCAGATTAGATTTGATATTCCCTAAAGAAGAAACAAAAATAAAAATAATAGAAAATGTTAGCGCGATAAGAAATCTTAGAGAAGGCGAAAGAGTCGCCGTTCGAGATTATTTAAGCAAAGAGATTAAATGGCGTTTTGGAAGTGTACTTAAAAAATATGGTAAATTACATTATGATGTAAAATTAGATGATGGCAGGATCTGGAAACGCCACATTAACCAAATCAAAAAGATAGGCAACGAAATTAATGATAAAAAAGGATGCTGTGATGTTGATCATAATGGCCCTATAGAAAGCGATGTTGTAATTACTGAGAACGACGCTCAAGCAAATTCGACTCCGGAAAATTTCGACACTGGCTCGAGTTCTTGCTCCGAAGAAAATAAAACCACACCATCCGAGGAAGGGAGAACTGTTGAAGCCAACGTTCCACACATAACTTCTTCATTAGAAGCTAATAAAATTGTTAACGAACGTCAATCGAATGCGGCCGCGGAGGGCCGACCTCAACGTAATAGGAAACCTCCATCTAGATATGGAAATTATTTGTGTTTATTTTAAAAAGAGTATTCACTTCTTTTCTTTTCTATAATGTAACGATGAAGTATTTCTTTTTCTTCCTTTTCGTATGAGATGTTAAAATTTACGAGGGGAAGAGCTGATATATATTTATACTCAAATTACGCGCGTATTAACGAAAGCGGAGCGGAACACTACGCGGCGTTCGTGATCGGCGAATATTATGAAAAGGGGCCGAATTCCCCAAAGATCACGACTCCCGCTCCTGACCCATTGCCAGGATAGCGGAACCGCGAGAGAGTCTCGCCCTCTTAGGCATCGAGCACGCAGCCGAGTCACATCTTTTGTATTATGAGCTTATTAAAGCCATTGTGCGTTTATATTCTATATATATATATTATTTGAATACCGTAAGAATAAAATAATGTCTAACTTAGTTCGTTTTTTACCATCTATACGAAACGTTTAGTACAGAGAGAATTGTAACATGTTGAAAAAAGAAAAAAATTTTAAGTAAAGTATGTTTTAATCATTTACTTTATAATAATTGTTGGTTTGAACTTGGTTTGCGCTATGCTTTTATAAAATGATTCCTTCTATATAGTATTATCCTTTAATTTTAGATTTGATAAGGATCTGAACCAAAGGTCGAAACGTAGTCTGTATATTTATATATGATATCGAATTAATAAAGATCAATTAAGCCAGTTGGGTCGTTTACAATAATTGCTTAATTTTATTCTTCACTAGCAACACAAAAATACTCTTATAAAAATTATTATTAAATAATTTTAGAATAAGACGTTCTTGCCTTCCTTTGCTCCATCTTAAGAAAATTATTATAAAATTATTATTAAATATTATTAAAAAATTATTATTATTAATAGAAAAAAAAATCTCTTATTAGTAAAATAAAAAAGTTTCTCTTGCGAACGTCACTCTCGCGCTATCTCTCTCTGTCATGTTTCTCGTCGTGACACCTCTCTCGTGCTACCTCTCTCATGGTCCCTAGCGTCGCGCTATCTCTTTCTTCTCTCATGCTACCACTCTCATGGTCCCTAGCCTCTCGGTCCCTAGCCTCGCGATCCCTAGCCTCTCGGTCCCTAGCCTCTCCCCAAGAAGCAGACAAATATTTCTAAAATGTTTTTAGAAAACATTAAAAAAATATTTTTTAAAACATTGTAAAAAACATTTAAATAATGGGTTAAGTCCCCTTTTATTCATTAAAAAAACATTAATTTTAACATTTGAAGAATGTTTTTTAAATATTTGAGAAATTATTAATTATTAATTTAAAAAATATTTGTTTTATATTTTAAAAAATGTTATTAAATATTTAAGAAATAATTAGTTATTTATTTAAAAAATATTTGTTTTATATTTAAAAAAATGTTTTTTAAATGTTTGAGATATAAGTATTTTTTATTAAAAAATTATTTATTTTATATTTGAAAATAGGTTTTTTTAATAATAAAAACATTTAATGTTAAAAAATGTATTTTTAATATTCAAAAAAATTAAATCTTACATAGGTATACGTACATATATATATATATTTTGTTTATATTTTGTTTATATTATATTTTGTTTATATTTTATGTTTATATTATATGTTTTGTTCTGCATTGTTCTCATTATTGTGTTCCTCATCGATTTCGTCTTGGCTGTCAGAACTTAAGTCATCCACATTAGACTCATTCTTGTTTGGTCTGTTAATGTTAAAAATATATCAATATTAATAAACGTTAATACAGTATAATGTAATTACTTTTATAAATTTTTAATTCATATATACGCATGCCGTAGCCGAATTTTTTATAAAAATTTTATATAACAAAATATATATGATAATTAAGAAATATTTTTATCGGCTCTCAATATTAATAAATAAATATGATGTTTTTTAAAGTCGGCCAATAGAGCCAAGCGCGAAAATTAATTTTAATTTTTCGGAACTGTGTCTCTTGGTTTGAGATTACTGAGTTCCATTGATTAATTAATCTCGAACTTACAACGGAAAAATAGGAGAGAAAAATATTGGTCCGAAAAGTCGCTTCGCTGAAGCCTATTTTTTATTCTACTTTTTTATGCGAAAGGTGGCCTGAGCCAGCCAGGGTTCCGCTTTTCTTCCAACAATAAATGTAACTTCATTTATTGTTGGGATTTCTTTAGCTACTGCTTCTATACAAAAGAATAAATAAAAACATACATAAGCACACAATTACATCTATGAATAAATTCAAAAAGAACTCAGATTTATAAAATTGATTTTAATTTAGCTTTTTTCTCTGAAACTCAAGTTGACTTAAATTATTTACCATCCATATATAGGCAGAATTATACTTAATTATTATAATAAATTTAATTGTGAAATAATATTTTACCGATCATTATTTTGGTAATTCGACGTCCTGACAATTTAAGTTTGTTGCCTCGTTGACCTTTCCAATTAAAAAAACTTGCTAACTTATCGTCTAGAACCATCCGAAGTACGGAATTTATTTTTTTTTAAATTGATTCTCCCATAATTCCTAAACGTAGAACATCAACCTATAAATTGTATAATATTATAGTTTATGTAAATTTTATTTAATTTAAAAAAAGCAAGAATATTTTACCACTTTCAAATAAAAAGTTTCATCTTTCTTTAGTTTACGCTCTATTTTCTTTAAATCATCCAGACTTGCTATTGGAAATTCGTCCAAAACTGATGATGTGATAATAGGATTTTCAGTTTTGAAAGAATTTTCAATAGCAGGTGTGACTATTCTCTGTGTTTCCAAAAAACTTTCAATATTCTTGTCCGTCTTGCGCAAAATCAATTTGCTTGATAATATTTCAGCTGAAAATGATAAAAAACAGAATGTTATTATTTATGTCTTAAATATAAATTAAATGTAGATTTAATTGTATAACATCTTCAGCATTAATTTTATTGGTTGTTGTGTGTGTGTGCGCGCGTGCGTGCGTGCGTGTGTGTGTGTGTGTGTGTGTGTGTGTGTGTGAGCTGAATTTGTTATAACGGTATATTAAAACATTTGCTTTAATAATAATAATTTCATTGTTATAATATTAACGATTCTCTTATAGGACCTATTTTTAAAATTATAATATGTAATAGTATTAAAATAGGATTTAAAATATTAACGTTTGTCAATTTTGAGTAATTGTTAAAAGAAGCTATAATTATAACAAACATTAAAAACGTCGATTTTTATATATTTAATTCATCTTCTAGAGTTTTACACTTGATTCTAATTTGTTTATTAACAATATTGTAAAGAAAATAAATTTTGGTTGCAATTTATTAAATTTTGATCTGCATTAAGAGTAACTTTTTTAAATTGGAGATATATTTTAATGAGTATAATAATATATTATAACAAAAATAATAAAATCTTACATAATATATATGTAAATGATATTTTCAACATACCATGGAGATAACAAATTGCATCTGCAAGAGATTCTAATGTGACTTCTCCTTCTGATTGTGAGTTGTAAGCACATTTATGATTTATCTTGGAATCTATTTTACATCCACTTAAACAATTTTTTTCATTACTTTCTGAAGCAATTGTAGACGTTGATTTTGGCATTTCCGTCAAAAGATGAGAACTCTCTTGTAAAGGTATTCTCTTACATTCTTTATAACTTTTATGTGTGTACTTTTTTATTTCATGAGGAACACTTTTCGAATACCGTTGTTCATTAATACAAGATAATGTTTGACGTTTGACTTTTTCATTTATTATATCAGGTAATGGCTGACGTGCGGATTTGCTTATTACATTTGTTAATTTTGGAATGGGTGGTAACGTTTGCACCTTATATCTTTTCTCTATCATATTTTCTTTATCAGATTCCTCAAAATATTTAATTGGTCTTTTTAATCGTTTAAACCCTTCCCTTTTTCTTCAATATCTGAGTATAATGTGGCATTAGGATTCTTGCTTATTTTTACTAACATTTTCATCCCCTGATTATAGTTTTCTGAAAAAAATCATGAATTTCAGTTATAATATCAAGAATAAAATATTAGAAGAAAAATTATATACAAAAAATTATCTCGCGCGTTATAAAATTTACCTATATTTTCTTCTATCTTTTTGATGGAAAAACAATTCCACTTAAAATCAGGTTTTGCGCAATGTTTTGCTAATTTACATATTATTGCACGACTTTCATGCATAGGATAGAAACATGATGTTCCTCTCGTAATCCACGAAGATGGAATAAGGTCGTGGAAACCTTCATCAATTTCTTCTTCGATATCAGTTTCAAAATAAACTATAGACCACTCTGCCTCATCATCACTACTATTCTCAGTATGCTTTCTTGCGGTATGGATTAATTTTTCATTAATAATAATATTATCGTTTGCAATATCTACATTTTCTTTCGTAATTGTTTCTTCCGAATTGTCCATTGTAATTGCCCTAAAGATACATAAAAACCATATATAATGTATAATTACATATAAATTACATTAATTATTGAACACATAACATTCTGAACAGTATTTTGTAATAATATTAACATATGTATTATGTAATGGGAAAAGTTAAACATAATTATTTATATAAGGAGTCATTTATAAGTACAAATTATAAGTATAAAAATTGTTATATACCAGATGCCCTGTTATAAACACCCATATAATAACATGCATGTTTTAAAAACATCAAGTTTTGACATGAAAGACGTCTAAAAGACATCATTTTTTCAGATTTCTTTTAGACGACTTTCATAGATAAATTTAAATCATATGCGTGTGTTGTTTGGATACTTATGCAGTACTGACAAATTATTGATATACATCATTGAGTTTAGCAAAAAGTAATATCAATAAAACACATAAAACAATTAACTGATCATATTCCAATTTTATGCAACAGTAACTAAAACATATAGACAAAATTTACTGATTTATATTAGATAAAGTGCTTCCAAATAGAACACCATATTTAATTAATAACATCAATTTAATTAATTACATCAATTTTAATACAACTAAAAATTTATGTAATTAATGCAATTAAAAATCATCCATTTAAAGGTTATTAAAAGTTATAATTTAAATATAGAATATAATTTTTAATATTTGTTGATTTGTAAATAACAAAAATGACATGTAAAATTTAAATAAATTTAGAAATTAAATTTATAAAACATATATTTACTTTATAAAAATTTCATAAATATATTATATGCGCAGCAATTTTCCTCAATCAATTATATTTAAAAAGAATATCAAAATATGGCTTAATACAATTAAGTAACTAATATTTCTTATTTTATAAATTTCTTTTTTTAAATTTTATAATTTTCTCTAAATTTTCTAAAGCTTTTTAATTTGTTCATATTTTAATAATCTTATTATAAACAAATGAAGATTACACAACTTGTAGATAATGAATCTCTTATAACGAATTTTTACCTGAGATTTTTTTATTGCATGCAACGATGAAACGGAAGCATATATAACGAAATACCAGATAAAGTGAAAAGAATAGGGAAAAAAGAAAAGATAAGAAAAGAAAATAAAGAAAAGTAAAGAACGAAATAAGATATATATATATATAATAAAAGATATATGAAGATCTATAATATACATGTTGATTAATTAAAACGTGTCACAGTGTAAAATAGACGAAACAACATAGCCATTTTTGTATGGCAATTGTACATATTTTGTGATAATTTGTGACAATGGCCACTTCTTGAGATTAGACAATTTGCTAACTTTAAATACCCCTACGCAGGAACTCTCCGAAGGTATAGTATAAAAATCACATTTGTCAATAAATTCTCTACCAATAACAACTGGAAGCTGCAAATGCTTACAAAAAGCTATATTCTCAATTTGAATAATTGTTCCGGCTGTAGTACCACAGCAATTATTGGGACTTTGGTTTATTATTTTGAATTTTGCAAGAGCAACACCACGATACTGACGCGTACAACCTGATAATACTGGACCGGTACAATGAGGGCTAAAGAACTTTGGAAATTGACTCTCTTGGTCTGTTGAATAATTAAACTCAAATGACATTAATTCTCCAACTCGTCGTCCGATTTGTTCAAGTGGCTTACTAGTGGCTCCTCTGACTTTTCTTTTGATATTCTGCATATAATTTTCAAAGGGAAATGCAGATATCGTATGCAAGAAGAAATCATCTAATTTGTCGACAAAATAATCAGCATCATCAACTATATGAATGTTGTTATGGAAATTATGGGTAATAAAATTTTGATTGTACAATATTGCAGTCGATTGAACAAAATGTTTTAAAAGAGCTTTGGCAAATTGACGAAGTTCTTGTTTTTTACAAAGATTTGGATTTAATAAAATTCTCATTGCAAAATGAAATTCCAAAAAATGAATATATTTTTCATCGCTTAGAACATTTTTCAGAACAATATGCCCTATATACAGAAAAAATAATCTAAATTCCGTTGCTTTCCACCGTAAAAAAATGTATAGCTCTCTAGGTTTTCTTGCAAACTCTCTAGGAATATAGCATTGAAATTGAACAAGAAGATTTGATACCAATTCAATTTGAGCAGCCGAAAATCTATGAGGAATTGCTCCTTTGCACCACATATTCATCATTGAACGCATAACGCCAAGACATTCCAGATGCATATAATCAAGAACAAAATGATGTATAAAATCTAACCCTGCAATATTAGTAAGAGGAGTATCTCTACGACGAAACATCGGATCTCTCCATTGTAGAAAATCCTCACAAGTGCGAGCAGGACTCTCTAAATCAATAAAGATTCGTCGATTGTCTGATGTAACACCACGAACAGTGCACCTAGTGCAGGAATAAAAACCAGTATGCGATACTATTCCCATTATCAAACTTTTTGCTGGGACATCGCAAACAAAATATACACCATCTAACTGTGCAATGTGATTCTCAAAATGAAGGCCATTCTCATACAGACTGATAATTTCTGAAATAAAATCTTTAAAGTAATCTTCTAAATTTGTAGGTTTTTCTTGACCGTAATATATTCCTATAGGAAACACTTTGTTACGTAATTCTGGAATGGATACTACAGTGCATAATATAGGATACACTTGATCAGACGAGCTTTTGAACAGAGGTAATCCATCAATATTTATTAATAACTTAAAAGAATCAATGGTTTTCAAATTCTTAGGAATAATTTTTAATAATTGTTTTTGTAATCCAATGTGAATATAATAGCCAGAATCAACAACTTTTTTAATTAATTTTACTTCTGTTTTCAATAATGTTCGTGCATCGACAGGGAATGTGGATTCTGATTCATCGGCAAAACATTCGTGATTCTCTTTTAAACCGTGAAGTAAATCTGAAATAGCTTTGTGAGTTATATTATGCTTTAAAGCCCAACCGTGAAGAAATTTTAGTATTTTTGAATTGTTGTTAGACTGAGAACTGCTCGAATTAGATGGTGAATGTAGAAGATTTTCAGAGTCGTCATCTAAAGTATTATCTTGTCTACAATTTCATTATCCCAATATTCAAAATCAGAGTATTCAGAGCATTGAGAGTGTTCAAAGCATTCAGAGTCTTCAGAGTCTTCAGAGCATTCAGAGTGTTCAGAGCATTCACAATTATCAAAATATTCAGAATGATGAATAACTTCGGAAGACTGAGAAAGTTCAGAATGATGAGAATGATGAGAAGGTTCAAAATCATTAGAAAGTCTGAATTCTTCTTGAAGAGAAAGAAAATCTGGTATTTCGGAACTATTACTTGTAAGCAATGAAATATGTGATTGCGGAATATGCTCATCAAATTCCATTGAAGAATCAGTTGAATTTGGTTCTACATTCTCAGCATTCTTCAGATTCCGTATTTTGGCTCTCTTGGAAAGCTTATAAAAAGGTATATCTTTTGGCATATTCTAAAAAACTAGAAATATATTTAATAAATATAAGGTTTGTTATTTTAATGTCCTTAAGCAAATATACTCCTAAATATCATAAAAATTAAACCATAAAATTAAATCATAAAATTAAACCATAAAATTAAACATCTATTTGAATATACAAGATATTTACGAAATACTTGAACAAATAGCACACTGCATTTATAATTTATGCATTTATAATTTAATACTTTGTATACAAAGTAGCATGAAAAATTGCATCATATACCGTTACAGTAATTTATTGTATACTCTAATAAACAGACTCTATGTCGTAAATACTCTATAAATAAATAGAAAATATATGTAAAAAATTGTTAAAAGAAAAAATTTGTAGATAAATAAAAAATTAATAAGCTATACGTATAATTTAAATAAGTTACAAAAAAATCACATAATCTGCTGTTAACTTACTTTTAACCGAATACCGATGTCTTACCTTTTATTTAAGCAGTGGTGTCTTGATATTGAGAGATATTTTAAATGTAAATATATATACGTGTGTATATCTGTGATTTCCCGTATATGTATATATTCCGTTCTCTTATTCTTTCTTTGCCCAACACACGTGGCGAACGAGGTTCTGATGAATGGCCACACACAACCGACAAACGACAAACTATAAAATTAAACATCGATTTAAAAATACATATTTACGAAATACTTGAACAAATAGCACGCTGCATTTATAATTTATAATTATATATTTATAATTTATTAATTTGGATACAAGGTAGCACGAAAAATTGTATCATATGCCGTTACAGTAATTTATTGTATACTCTAATAAATAGACTCTATGTCGTAAATGCTCTATAAATAAATAGAAAATATATGTAAAAATTGTTGAAAGAAAAAATTTGTAGATAAATCAAAAATACATAACCTATACGCGTATAATCTAAATAGGTTACAAAAAATCACATAATCTGCTATTAATTTACTTTTAACCGAATACCGATGACTTACCTTTTACTTAAGCAGTGGTGTCTTATTGATATTGATATTTTGTAAATATATAAACGTGTGTATCTGTGATTTTTCGCATATATTCCGTTCTCTTCTTTCTATGCCCGACACACGTGGCCAACAAGATTCTGATGAGTGGCCAACCGACAAACGACAAACGACAAAAGACAAAAGACTTCATCGTAGTAGTTATAGCTTTGTCACTAAAGTTAGGTTTCTGTGTACGCGGCGAACGCGCAACGGCGGACGAATTATATAAAAGGCGGGAAATGAAAACTGATTTTATTTTTAATATGGAAATAAATTTTATAATTAGTTGTTAATAAACGTTGTTAATAAGTGTTTTCTATATACAAAAAATTGTATTAATTATATACTTACTTTTTAGCTTTTTATATACTTACTTTTTAGTTTTTTATATATTTTTGAATTTTTAAAAATCAATTATTATCAATACACTTTGCATATATTCACTTATATTACACTTTATCATATTGACTCATATTACACTTTATCAAAAGTATAAAATATTTATATGTATGTTCTAATTCTAATATTCCATATGAATTATACTCTAATAATCGGTTGATTTATCAGACATATATATAGTTTATATAGGCATATATACGTCACATATATAAATATTTTAACAAATCTTATATTTTATGCAATTAATATAAAATAGAGATTTAATAAATATTACATAAATGTTTTTCAAATTATTATTGCCAATAAATAATTAATGTAAAAATGAATATTAAATAAATGTTAAATAAACATTATATTAATATTTTTTTAATTGCTATTTCAAACAAATATTTAATATAAAATAAATATTTAATAAATATTAAATGAATATTATTTTTGCAATCTGTTGTACAATGTACAATTAATGAAAAATAAGCATTAAAAATACATTTAAAAAATATTGTCTGCTCATTAGGTATAATGTTTTTCAAATTATTATTGCCAATAAATAATTAATGTAAAAATGAATATTAAATAAATGTTAAATAAACATTATGTTAATATTTTCTTTAATTGCTATTTCAAACAAATATTTAATATAAAATAAATATTTAATAAATATTAAATGAATATTATTTTTACAATCTGTTGTACAATGTACTGTTGTGTGCCTCGAACAAGGCACTGGGGTTGCGCCGAATTAAGGATGAGGATCCTCGGGTCGTGCAGGACTTCGTAGGAAGTTAGGAGTGTTGTACTCTTTTCTTTCTCTTAAAATACACTTTTATTTCGGATTGAATATGGTTTCGCTTTATTTCTCGTCCTTTCTTTAAATATATATTCGCGTAACATTCGATGAGCGTATATTCGTATTCCTCTCAATAATTCAGGTCGTTGTTAGTGAGTCTCGTTCTGATGTTCTGGTTTCTTATTAGCGATTTCGTTACTTCTCATTCAGATCTTAACTTGCGACTCTCCCGCGGGCTGACTCTCGGTCTTTTATAATCTTTGTTTCTTGAATTTCTTTCGGGAGAGGCCCTTGGAAACAGGTCTCTGATTGGTTAGTAATATTCACGCGTTTTTATTCTAACTGCAAGCGAAGCAGGTTGAAGTCGCAGGTCTTCGCTTGCATCTCGCGGTTTCCGGTGCTTCGCGCGTGTCTCGCTGCGTTAGCGTTTTCACGCGACGAGCGTTTGTCGAGAGCGCTCTTTTATACGTAAAAATATCTTATAATATTCTATAAAAATATTTAGTGAATTCTTATTCCTAATAACTACTGGTTATAGTTCGGGCTATAACATTCCTCCCCCGTAAAAAAAAGAAAAACGGAGGTACGAAGTTTTTCGCTTTCTTATCTTATTTTTGTTAAGATTATTTCTAATGCTACGTACAGTTATAATTCCCGTTTACAATGTAGTTTTATAATCGTTTCTTATTATTTTATTTTCGAGCTGACCGTCACATTGTATGGTTATCGTTTGTTCGGCGTCCGTCGAGTATAACCAGGTGTGCTCTTGGTGTAATGCTATTCATAACATGTGGGTTGAGACGTAGTGTCTTACATTACATTTGCTCTGATAATGTTGTCGCTGCGTATACATTTGAATTTCGCATGGTGCGTCTAAATCTACGCGGTGTATAGGTGAATTGCGTTTACATACATATTGTGTATTAATTTTATTACAATTTCGCAATTCGCTTTCCGTCATTGTCGCATATGTTAATTTTTTTTTTTTTTTTTTTTTATCTATAACAATTATTTGATTATCTATTTTGATATAATTGTATACATTATTATAGGATGGTGTGGGGAATTTTATTACTTTTACAATATCATAGGTCGGTTGCGCAATTAAAGGGAAACGCAAAATAGTATATATTGTTGTCGGATCACAGTAAGTATATAACAGTAAGTATTAGTTTTCTATAAATAGCTTTAGTCTATTCGTATGCATGCGCACTGCTTTTCTTCCTTTTTTAATTGTGTAGTTTACGTCGGAATTCTTTTCGGTTATTACGTAAGGTCCTGCCCATAGTGCATCTAATTTTTTCGATCGTCCCCGTCGGAGCGTCTCGTCGTATACTAGTACTTTGTCGCCTATCTTAAATTTTGTTTCTTTCGCGGATTTATCGTAGTACCCTTTGGCTTTTATTTTGTCTTCTTTAATATTCTCTTTCGCGAGTTGATTTGACGCCCGTATTCTTTCTTTTAATTCTTGCGAGTAGTCGTCGTAACTATACGTTAGTTTGGGCGGTCTCGCTAGAGCTGTCGGTAGGTCCGCTTGATGCCCGTATACTAATTCGAAAGGTGTATGCCCCGTAACCGTGTGTGGGGTCGTGTTATACGTAAACATTGCGTAGGGAATCCACTCGTCCCAGTCTGTTTGGTCGGCATTTATATAGTGTCTTAAATATTCGGCTAACGTACGGTGTGAACGCTCTAATGCTCCGTTGCTTTCGGGGTGATAAGCTGTTGTCTGAATTTTATCGATTTTAAGTAATTTGCACGTATTCTTAAATATTTCACTTACAAAATTTGTTCCTTGGTCGGTTAGAATTTTTTCGGGAATTCCGTATTCGAAAATTATTTTCGTGGCGAATTCTTTCGCGACCGTGTTAGCTTCTTGGTTTGCGATCGGTATCGCTTTGCTAAATTTTGTTAAATTATCTTGGAAAGTTAGTAAATATTTATTTCCGTTATTAGTAATTGTTAACGGTCCGACTATATCTAACGCGCATTTCTCGAATGGTTTACTCGGCGTGTCCGTAATAATGAGGGGTGCTTTTACTCGTCGCGATAATTTATTTTTCTGGCAGGATTCGCATTTCGAGATATATTTTTCGACGTCTCTTGTTAATCCTGGCCAGTTATGTTTTAATCGAATTCTTTTTATTGTGCGTTCGATTCCCTGATGTCCTCCTGTGGGTGCATCATGATATTCGTAGAGTATTTGTTGTTTCTCCTCTTCGGTATATACTCTTGCGTTATCGGCGAGTTTTTCTTCTCTCTCTTCTTCCTCTTCTTCTACTTTGAAGATTTCTCTCTTTCTTCTCTCGCTTGTATCTCGAGTTACGTGTCGACTTAGCGCGTCGGCGTTCGCGTTTGCTCGTCCGGCCTTGTGAATTATCTCGTAATCGTATTCTTCTAATTTTAATCTCCAGCGGATGAGTCTTGATCCGGGGTCCGTGACGTTAAATAGCCAAATTAGAGGTTTATGGTCGGTTATTATTTTAAATTTTGTTCCATAGACATATGGTCGAAAATGTTTAACTGCCCATACGATTGCTAACAATTCTTTTTCGGTCGTATTATAATTTTGCTCTGCCCGAGATAACACTCGGCTGGCGTAAGAGATAGGTCGGTCATTTCCTACCGGTCCCTGTGACAGCACGGCTCCGATTGCGTAGTCGGAGGCATCGGTGGTCACGTTGAATTCTTCGATGAAGTCCGGATATTTTAACACTGGCGCGGTCATTAATTTTTCTTTTAGGGTGTCGAACGCGATTTGTTGTTCGTTTCCCCATACAAAAACTTCCGTCTTTTTTGTTAGTTTTGTTAACGGTTTCGCGATTCGCGAGAAATCTTCAATGAATTTGCGATAGTAGCCCGCTAGTCCGATAAACGATTGTATGTCTTTTATTTTTTGTGGCGTCGGAAAATTTTTTACCGCGTCTAGTTTCGACGGATCGGGTAATATGCCGTTCTCGGAAATAATATGCCCTAAGTATATTACTTCTTTACGTAAAAATTCGCACTTTTCCGGTTGCAATTTTAAATTATGTTTTCGTAATCTCTGTAGTACTTCCACGAGTCTTTTGTTATGATCCTCCAAACTGGATCCGTATATTACGATGTCGTCGAGATAAACGAGACATCTGAGCCCTTGTATCCCTGTTAGTACCGAATTCATTAATCGTTGGAAGGTCGCAGGCGCGTTTTTTAATCCAAACGGCATTCGGTTGAACTCGTAGTGTCCATAGGGGGTTGAAAAGGCGGTTTTGTTTTTATCGCGCTCAGCCATCGGTATCTGGTGATATCCTGATGCTAGATCAAGCGTCGTAAAATATTTGGCGTTCCCTAACTGGTCCAATATATCGGTAATATTAGGCAGAGGAAATGAGTCGCCTATAGTTAAATCGTTAACTTTCCGGAAGTCTACTACTACCCTGAGTCTTTGTTTTCCTGACGCATCGGCTTTTTTCGGCACTACTAATAATGGAGCATTCCATTGACTCATGCTTGTTCTAATAATTTGGTCTTTTAGCATTCCTTGCACTTGCTTATTTACTTCTGCTTTATGCTTCTCGGGAAGGCGGTATGGTCTTACGTTGACGGGCGAGGTGTCGGCGCGCGTGTTTATCTCGTGCTTTATCGTCGCGGTGCATGTCAGTGGTTCTTCATTTAAATGAAATATATCGCTATATTCTTCGCATATCCGTTGTACTGAGCGTTTTTCTTCGACGTTTAGATGATCCGTGCGTAATAATTGTCAGATTCGTTCGTCGCGCGTTGACGAGTTATGAGTGTCGCCCGTGTGTATCGTGTATACTTTGTGTGCGTTATCTTCACATATGTCTTCTACGGTTACGAGCGGCGTACTAACCTCTACGGTCTCGTCGGTCGTATTAATTATACTGACGGGGCACACCAAATTTTTTGGTTCTACCAGGCATCGTCCGATATATATTCCCGGTGCTGTTTCTTCGGCCTTTATCACGCCTATCTTATTACGATTCGTTGCCGCTTGTATTATCGTTTCGCTACGCGGTTTTAATTGAATTTTATTGTACGGTCGTAATTTTAATACGGCGTTTCCTATTTGAATCTCCTGTTTTTTGTAATCGCACGTGACTTGTTGCTTTTGTAGAAAATCGATTCCTATGATCCCTTCGTATTCCATTGGGAAGTCGTCCTTTACGACATAAATCGCGTGTTTGATTTTTCGGCTGCCTAGATCGATAGTCGCGTAGAATTTTCCTATTGTTCGCGCTTTATGCCCGGTTATGCCGATCAAAGTAATTTTGTCGTTGTATATCTCGGTTTCACCTTTCAGGTGTTTAACTTTTATTAAAGAGACAGTAGCTCCAGAATCGTAGAGCATGTTAATCTTGCCGTTCTTTACTTCGCGTATAGGTAGAGTTATTAAATTCAGGCTCGCTGCTCCACGAGGCGTCTGTCGCACGTGAGTCACCTGATATTCTATCGCGCGTGTCTTTTTATTATTTTCTTCTTGCCGTTCTTCCTCGTCACTGCTATACTCGGAGTCGGTATCTCTTTTTCGCGATTTCGGTTTCTTACTGTTCTCAATTTTATTTATGCTTCGCGATTTTTTATTATCGGTTCCCTTATCGCGGTCCGGTGTATTTGTTTTCGGCCTTCCATTTAAAGTCCAACACTCGTCGCGATTATGTCCGCGTTTTTTGCAATAATTGCAGAATTTCTCTACGGTATTTGCGCGAGGGGGCTTGTCCGGTTTTGGGAGCGCGTATTTACTGCTGCGGCAATCGCGTCCGTAATGTCCCGATTTTCCGCATTTATAACATTGCGTGGTTTTATGTTGACCTTGTCGCGGTTGTTGCCCAGTTTTGCTTTGTGATGCATTTGTCATTCGCGATGCGTTAGATCCTATTAACTTTTCTTCTGCGGTTGCGCCCGTTATCGCTTCTTGGAGTGTTGTGTATCGTTGTGATCGCACGAGTATTTTCAATTCGTTACGTAACCCGAATTGGAAATTGAGTAATGCTTGGCTTTGTATGGTTTCTAAAATAGCACGCTTATATGTGCTCGAACGCTTTTCTCCCTCAATCATTGAGCTATATAATTTCCTGGCAAGTTTGTCGACGCGTTGTCCGAAACTCTGTGCCGGTTCGTTAAAGTTTTGCTTGAGCGAATTGAACTCGATTTGTAAATGCGCTGTACTCCGCTTACTTTGATAAGAATTTTCTAGTTGGTCTTTCAATTCTTCGAACGTTTGAATGTCTCGTGTCTCGAAATCTTGCATGGCTTTTCCCCGTAATTTAGTAAATAATATTCCTTGAATTAACGCTTCCTCGTCATCAGGGTGAATATTTTTAATTGCGTACGTACAGGAGTTTAGAAATTCTTGTAATCGGGTTCGCGTTGTGCCGTCGAACTCCGGTATCATTATTCGCGCCTCCTTTAGTGACATGTACCGTTGTGAGGCATTCCGCCGATTTCGGATGTCACGCTCGGTTCGTCCGTAAGCCATACGAGGCTCGTGCTCTTCGTCCGAATCTCGATCATAAGCGCGTTCGCGGGATCTAATCTGCCTATTGTCTAAGCGCCTATCCGCTCCCTGTTCGCGTGTGTGTTCGCGTAGATTCCGTCGATCTTCTGCGTCTCGATTTCGAGGGTAGTCGCGGTGATCACGTTGATTATTTCTGTCTCGCTCGGGAGTGAGTTCGCGTAGATCTTGCCGACTGTCGCATCTCTCTTCCGCATTTTGATTACGGGTGTGTTCACGGAGATGTCGATTATCGCGGTGCCTATTTGCATCCCGTTTGCGTGCGCGTTCGCGGGAGCTTTGACGACTCTCGTCTGATCTCTCTCCGCGTGACCTCCAATCGTACATTTTATTTATTTCTGTTCGCATTTCGATTTGTAAATCTCGTAGGCCTTGTAATACGTCGCGCATCAAAGGATTTTCCTCGTTCGCGTTGTTTTCGACGGGTGTCCTATGTTCGGCGGGTGTCCTGTGTACGTCGACTTCTACGCGATGTACGTTTCCGCGCTCTATAGTTTCGCGTAGGCGACCAATTTCGCGGTCCACAGCACCCACGGATACGTCCGCTGCACCATTTGGTGGGGTGTGCATTACCGACATGTTATCTTCGTTAGAGTCAAAATCGCTACTATCGTACGTAGTTGACCATCCGCTTTTCTGTGACGCGTTGCTAGGGGTTTTGCTTGCGCGTATTTTAATTTCTTTTATATTTTCGTTATTACCGTCTGTTCGCGTCTTTAGTATACTTTCGTCAAAACTATCGAAGGGGAACTCGCGTTTAACAATGACGTTCGCGGGTAATTCGTTTTCGCTTTCGCTTGAATATTCGTTCTCTAATTTTCTACGAACTCGCTCGAGTCTTTCTACAGTTAAGGGTAACGCTTGAATCGCTCGTTTGGCTGAGTCGCTATGTAGCCAAGATTTGTTCGCTATCGGTTTCGGGGATGTCTTGTTCCCTTCCGACATTCACGCAGAAATATTATAAGGATCGGACTTACAGTATTACGGTTCGCATCGTTACGCTCTTTATCGCTCGGTACGGCTTGGCTGCTGCTACTGCAACTCGATCGCTCGTGGGCTGATAACGGCTGGCGGCTCGGTGCTCGTGATTGATACGGCAGGTCGTCGCTCGGTGATGATGCGTTGTCCGTGAGATTGTCGCAGGTCGGCGTTGTCCTTGGGACGTTGGCGATCCTACTCGATTCTCAGCTGCTTGCTTATCGCTCTTCGTACTGCTTGCGTTGTCCGTCCTTCACTTTCACTGCACTGTGACTTCTGCTTATTTCCGTCAGCTGTTTTTCTAACTGACGTGCCTGCTTCCACACGTTGTGTATGTGTGTATTGCGGGTCTTATTTTTTAGTATGCTGCTTTCTGTGTTGTCCGTCGATTATTTCGACGTGCCTGATTTTTCTAATACTTTTGTATTGTTTTCAGGTCTTCAGGTTCCTGCTGGTCCTGGCGGTCCGTCGGCGCGATCCCACCGCTGCCACCAATTTTGTTGTGTGCCTCGAACAAGGCACTGGGGTTGCGCCGAATTAAGGATGAGGATCCTCGGGTCGTGCAGGACTTCGTAGGAAGTTAGGAGTGTTGTACTCTTTTCTTTCTCTTAAAATACACTTTTATTTCGGATTGAATATGGTTTCGCTTTATTTCTCGTCCTTTCTTTAAATATATATTCGCGTAACATTCGATGAGCGTATATTCGTATTCCTCTCAATAATTCAGGTCGTTGTTAGTGAGTCTCGTTCTGATGTTCTGGTTTCTTATTAGCGATTTCGTTACTTCTCATTCAGATCTTAACTTGCGACTCTCCCGCGGGCTGACTCTCGGTCTTTTATAATCTTTGTTTCTTGAATTTCTTTCGGGAGAGGCCCTTGGAAACAGGTCTCTGATTGGTTAGTAATATTCACGCGTTTTTATTCTAACTGCAAGCGAAGCAGGTTGAAGTCGCAGGTCTTCGCTTGCATCTCGCGGTTTCCGGTGCTTCGCGCGTGTCTCGCTGCGTTAGCGTTTTCACGCGACGAGCGTTTGTCGAGAGCGCTCTTTTATACGTAAAAATATCTTATAATATTCTATAAAAATATTTAGTGAATTCTTATTCCTAATAACTACTGGTTATAGTTCGGGCTATAACAGTACAATTAATGAAAAATAAACATTAAAAAAACATTTAAAAAATATTGTCTGCTCATTAGGTTAATGTTTTTCAAATCATTATTGCCAATAAATAATTAATGTGAAAATTATTATTAAATAAATGTTAAATAATCATTATATTAATATTTTTTTATAAATTGCTATTTTAAACAAATATTTAATGTAAAATTAATATTTAATAAATATTAAATAAACATTATTTTTTCCTATCAGTTGTACAATGTATAATTCATGAAAAATAAATATTAAAAATACATTTAAAAAATATTGTCTGCTACTTGGGTAGATGCCATCTCAAAATAAAAAAATATTTCGGTGAAATAGCATTTTAGATGGCTTTGGCACACTTTTAAAAAACTTCGAAAACTATTCTTTTCCCTTGACAGTCAATCAACAATCGTAAAATGATCGTGATCAGACTTTGACATGCGGAATGACTGCGCATGTGCAAAAATCAGATGAACTTGGCCTTGCAGATCATTACAGAAAGTGGCTTAAAAATTTTTCGATTGGGAATACTGAAGACCGCAAATACAGTTCTGCCCAAATAGAAGATTTGATCAATAGCCTCTTAACATATCTTTCGAAAAGGTGTATTGATATGAATGATGGATCACGTGTAAAAAAAAACGATACCTGGAGTAAACGATTGCAACTAAAACAACCCAGACTGGGCCTTGTATTACGATCATTTTACAGCTGTTGATTGATTATAAAGGGAAAAAGATAGTTTTCGGAGTTTAGAGTGTGCCAAAGCTATCTGAAGTGGTTTCATCGAAATATTTTTTATTTTGAAATGGCATCTAAGAAATCTCAGCGTGTGTTTTCTCGCCTCTGACGTCACGATTCTGATATGGTCGGCGAGGTACCAGGAGCCTTTACAACCTCAAAGTGTTATGCCCGATTTCTGGAAGATAAATAACTGTGATTAGAATTAATTTAGACTATTTTTGCAAGCAAAAAACTAAATAAATTAATAGATAAACGGGCTAATAAGAGCCGAGCGCGACAAAAAAAAGAAGAAACGAACTTAGAGTTAAAAAATTAATTTATTCAAACGTTTCGGTCCCTGATTCGGCCCATCTTCAGTAAACTGTACAAACATAAAATAAAAATAAAAATAAAAAATAAAAAATTGAAAAAATGGCAAAAAATTATTTAACAAAAAACGGTAAGGAGATGGTAAACAGAAATGTAGTATAATTCTAATGAAAAGAAGGACCAACTTGAGATAGAGAATAATTAAAATTAAAGATAAAAACAATACGTACATAAAAGAAAGAAGAATGATTCAAAAGATGCATAAGGATCGTGCGGCAAAAAACGGCGAAGGGCCCCGCAGCCAATGTATAATCGCAACAGCGTCACCTCTCATCGTTACCAAACGGAAAGAGAACGTTTATAAATGCATATTGTTGCAAACCTGTGTTGATTAAGGAAAAGTTGATCGAGCTAGCAAAGAAACACGAAAGAAAGAGGCAACTTACCGATGCTAAAAAACACAGAGGCCTACGGGAACGTACATATAATCGCCCTTGTTAAACGATACATCGCGACTGGTCTTTAAATGGAAAGATGAGATCGAGACAATAATATAAACACAGATGAGGTCGACAGGAAACAGATGATAAATGAGCGCCCGCTTCGCTTTAGATATTATACATATTTTCTATCATCGGGAAATATATATGGTCTAAACGCTCCGTGTCATTTTGTAAATTGATGCTATTTTTTTGTAATTTAATGTGAATCATTTCGGACACGAGTCTTTTCCCTAGAATCGGCTCCTCATCCAGGATCTCCACGCTGTTCCAATCAAACTCATGGTTTAGAAGTCTATGGTCTGTTATGACCGAGCGCTGCGTCGTGTTTTTAAATAAAACTAAATAAATTTACCAAAATTATTTGACATAAAAGTAGGAATAACTGGGATTGCTACTGGGCCCTGCGGCTCATTCCCATACATGTCATAGGGAGTCTGCCAGCTCGAACAGCCAATTTCCGGTAACGGCAAAATGTGTTTAGCTGCTGTTGGTTTTCTAACTGCTGTTGGTTTTGTAACTGCTGTTGATTTTGTATCTGCTTTTCTAGTGGCTCTTGGTCAGGTTGCAATTGCTGGGTTGTTATTGATGGCTGAAGTTGTTGCAAAGAGCCCCTTCTTTTATAATGTCTTTTCGAATCAGGTCTTTGTTGCAATTGTTTACTAGAGGTATCACTTTTTTTTATACGTGATCCGTTCATGTCAATACACCTTTTCGAAAGATATGCTGGGAGGCTATTGACCAAATCTTCGATTTGGGCAGAACTGTATTTACGATCTTCAGTACTCCCAATCGAAAAATTTTCAAGCCATTTTCTGTAATGATCTGCAAATTATTAACTTTAGATATTAAAACAATTGTCCAGAATATGAATAACATCATTCAACAAATTATACATCTTACATTTGGCAACATTTACAAACGAATGTGAAAAGGATTTCAAGTCTGAGCTCCTGGGCTTCCCATATCTCATATTCCGGGCCTTATCACCGTAGATTCCGGTAAGGAATGCTACAGCCCAATCAGAATGTTCCTTGACCGTACTCAGAACTTGATGAGCATATTTGGAACACATAATTCCCTCACCAAGATGTACCTGAGGAAGTAGCAAGGACTTAGTAAAAATCGACAGCACGACAATTCACAAAAAAGTATTAGCCTGTATTCCATTTTGATCCGAGAAAAAATGAAAAGAAAGAATACCTTTTCCTCTGATTCAGCAGCCACACTGCTTGAAGTGAGTGTAGAAGGTAAATGCATTTCTGAAAAAAAAAAATTAATTATACATAGATAAATATTATAGGTAAATATTAATATAGGTAAATATTAATTATAGATGACGTACTCATTATATTCTCGATATTTGATATTTTTTGATCAAGTTGATCAACGCTTTCTCCAGTCATATTTTTAATTACTTTAATTTTATTCTCTAAATTTTTTTCCAATCTTTCTTCTAATTCCATCATTTTTTTATTAAAAATCCTCTCTATATGCTCAACTTGCTGATTGTTAGCAAAAGAAATTTCATCTTTTTTTTTCAACTCAGCCTTTAATTGCTGAATTTGTTCTAAAAGAGATTTCGTCTCAATCGAATCTCTGTTAATAAATTCATAGTTTTCACTCTCTACTTGAGTATTATCTCCATCATATCTTTTGCTTTTTTTCTTTATTTTTTACAATAAACAAAAAATTAATAACAAATGTTTTATTCACATTTAACATTATATTTTCCTGTGAGACTTACTTTCGCTGATTCAATTGAAACATCTGTTTCGGGAATTTTTTCTTTCAATAAATTATTCTCAATAAATAATTCGAATTCCTTATTTGAGGCACGTTGTTTTCTATTTTTGGTGATTTTCTGTACAACGAAATAAAAATATAACTTAATGAAGGTAAAACGTTTTTTAAATAATAAATGAAACAGATTTATACTGACCTCTTGATCTTTATTTTTTTTTTGACAAAATAATTTACTTGCTCGTTCTTTTCCTGATCTTCTACTCCTGTGGATTCAGGTTCTTCATCGTCAATTTGCAGATCTGGCCATCTGGGTCTCACATTATCCAGAGCTTCTAAAGACTCTGAATTAAACACATTAAAACATAATAAAGTGTGTGAAGCACACTTTATTATGTTTTAATGTGTTTTCCATTCTTGTTAGCATCTTACACATTAAGTTTTGATAATAGAGAAAAGCTGCCGATACTGTTATTGTCACAAAATTCAAGACTTGAGATTAAATTAAAGTTATATTTGTCATAGAATGTTGCAAATCGTAACGTGTGCGCAGTGTCGTAATGTTCTAACTAAATAATGTTCTAAATCGTACTGTAAAAAAACCAACAATATAAGAAAAAGCAAGAAAAACAAAATATGAAAATAAATATTATTAGAAAGCAATAAATTATGTAGTATCATCAAAAAATATTTATTACTATTTAAATTATATAATTCGCCAAAAAAAATCATAAAAGTAATATAAAATTCTCCAATTCTTGAATTTTAAGAATTTGAAATAAGCACATTTAGCATACAAATAAACAAGAAATATACAAACTACGGATTTTTAATAAATTAAAATAGACTCGATCAAATTTATATTAAGATAATTTCAATGATTTGTCAATTAATCGAGATTTATTTGAAACTTTAAAAGAGAAATACTTTAAAAATAGGACTTACTCTATTTGAAATTTTTAGAAATTAATGTATGCAATGTGAAGTGTCATTTAAAATGTTTGTAGAATTTTTTACTACATAGTAATTAGAACCTTTATTTAATATATCATTTACTCAATGATTTTTATAGACTAATTAGACAAAAATCAGATAATTTTATTTAATTATAAAAAACTTTTTGAAATATTGACAAAAAATTGAATATATAATTATTTAAATATGTTAATAAGAACTATTTTGAATTTCATAAAGCTTTACCGTGTTATTTATTACTCAATAATTTTTATAATAAAAATGACATAATTAATATCATACATGAGATATAAAAAAATCATGATTTTAAAAGACCTATATCAGTATCAGACTTTTCTCTATTAGTAGTTGTAATTTTATGTCAAACTTGAGGACACTTTATAACATAATTAAGAAAAAAATTATCTATTTTTATGCGCTTAAAAAATTTCTTACCTGCCAGTTTGCCAATAACGGCATAATATTTTGATTCTTTGCCATCTTTGCTGCGTAGACTTGTTCGAACCGAATACAATTTGCCATACACATAATCATTTAGATCCTTAGGCTGAAATTGAATCTTCTGTCCTTTGTCATTAACATTACTTATTTTACTTATTGACACTTTTTCTTTTTCATTATCTTTATATTTCACATACGCGAACCAATTAGACGTATTCATATTATTACTGAAGTCAACTCAATTAAAATTTTGCGACACGAGCCAAAACTTATTACAAATAACTCCTGTACACTATGACGGATATAGGAACAGCTCCCTTAGCAACGCATCAACAACGTTCATAATAAATGAAAGAGCGCGGGACTCAGGAACGTGCGTTTCACAAATGTAACCCCTCTGGTCCACAATATTTTATACAAATCCTTTAATACGCTGTTGTAATCATATCGATTTGTAAAATCATATATCATTTATTTTCACAGTATATATTAAAATTATATAATCGAGTGGGTAAAAAAAAGAGATACTGTATAAATATATTATTATACGAGTATTGTGCTACATTTATGATACACATGTTCTTGAGACTAACAATAAGTACTGCGTTCCTTAGTTATGAGCGTCTGTTAATAACGTGTTATTAATGCGCAAGAGAAGAGTAAAAAATCAAAAAGTTGCAAATAATCTCAGCCATATTATACCATATTATACGTAACGTAAACTATAAATTTCAATGCTAGCAGTGTATATTGGCTAAGAATTTTATACAATAAGGTAATTAAAGTAAAATAAAACAAAAATAAATATTTTCTTATACGTTTAATGATTATCGATTTTGTAGTAGGTAAATGAAATAATTGTGAAGGTATAAGAATTTCCAATGGGGCGTTATAAGCGCTATTTGTTCTTAAATAAGAGTATTCCTCGGTGTACGCAATGGTACCGACGTAAACGACAAAATGAAGAAGAAAGAATGCTTCGATCTCATTCGGTAAAGTATCCGTGTTAATCACTAACAAGGAAAGTCGTGGTTGACTCTTCACCGATTTTGATCCCATTTTTTATAAATCTACTCTGAATATAGTTAAGCCCTATAGAAACTTTTTGTTTCTCAATACGTCTTGTAATATATTTTTATACTTAAAATTTAAATAAAATGTATGTTATAAGATACAAAGAAAGACATGTTATAGATCAGTGCCCTATGGCACAGTGAGTGAGTGCAAAAGTTAGTAATACGAGAACGCAGGTTCAGAACTTGCGCTGTCAATAATCTTTTTTTAATTTTTTGTTTTTTATTATTTTCTTAGTTATTTTATATGTATATGTATCATGTATTATTAACTACATAGAAAAAAAGATTTGGCATATATGTACAATTAGATACGTATATATCTTTTTATATATTTGTTTGCATAAAATGTGAAATAAATAAAATAGTTTTACAGAAAAATATTTTTACTTTTATTTTTAAAGTTTATACATTTTCTATAATTTTCTTAAATAATGTAATAATAATGTTAGGATATTATATGTATACACACAAGTTTCATAAAAACAACCATTAGAAATCTCTGTTTAAAAAAAAGTAAAAATATTTCTGTGTAAAAATATTTTCTTCATTTTACATTTTAAGCAAACAGATATAAAAAGATATATGCGTATCTAATTGTAAATATATGCCAATAAATATTCATTTTTACATAATAAATAATAGATGTACATATATGTATGTATAAAATAATTTTTAAAAAATAAAATAAACAAAAAAATTAAAAAAATATTGGCAATGCAAGTTTCGGGAACTTCGGTTTTCACTATTACTAACTGTTGCACTCACTCATTGTGCCGTATGACATTGTTCGATGACGTGTTCTTCTTTGTGTCTTATAACGTACATTAGAATTTATCCAAATTTCAAGTATATAAAAAAATGTTATAAACCGCATTGGATGAAAAATCCTTTCGGGATTTTCAAAGTAGATTCGTTACAAAAAAGGGGATCAAAATTGATGGAGAGTCAACCACGATCTCTCCTTTGTAAGAGTTTACAATTCTTCGATAAAAAAAATAAAAAGACAGATTTTTTTGTTAATTTCTTACATTTTTTGTCAATATCCTTAGATCGATCAGCAAAAGCTTGTCCATATTAGTGATGAAACTTTGCAGGAGAAAGGCTTCCACTTCATTTAAACTCTGATGAAAGACAGGGAGAATGTACAAATTCTAATCAAGTCTGTATACAAGCATCTCATATTGAATCAACAAAAAGCAGTCCAACAGAGGTTTCAACTTCAAACTCATCGACATTAGTAGTACAAAATATACCAGCTTTGTCAATATTTCAATCCACCTGCAGCCAAGGTTCAGATCCGATTGGTTGTTTTTCAACTGAAAATTTTCAATCTTTTGCTAGTAATGCTGAAGAGCAAGACAAAGACAGTAGATTCCAACTTTAAAAGTATTGGAACTGAAGATGAATCTGATCTGGAAGAGGTTACAGATTATCTTAGGGAAGAATCTATTTTGAAAAATGTTGAACCTCGTCTTGTAGAAGAAGAAAATCGTTTCATCTTTCACGATGAATTTATAAGAGATGAGTTATCGAATTCTGATGAACAAGAAACTCTTTGCCTATGTACCAAAACTGCTGTTGCGGATGTTATGCTCATGTGTTTAGTATTAGGATTGAGACATAACTTATCATGGGAGGCTCTGATCGATATTTTAAAAATGTTTAACGCTATTTATGGAGATAATACAATTAAAGTAACAAAGTATAGCTACTTTAAGTTGTTAGATAGAGAGAAAGAAAACATATCTTTTCATATTTATTGTCCGGATTGTGAAATCTATCTTGGGAAAAAAGAAACATTGAAAGGAAATGAAATATGCACAAGCTGTGGTGTTGATATTGATGTTTCCAACTCATCAAATTTTTTTGTCTCAATATCCTTAGAATCTCAACTTCAAAAATTGACCAAAAACAATGATTTTGTTCACGCTGTAATGAATCATAGGTTTAATCGAAACAAAATTGAAGAAAATGCTTTGGAAGATATCTATGATGGAAACGAATACAAGAAGCACTTTGAGAAAGAAGGTGTATTGTCTTCACCATACAATTTCTCTTACTCTTTTTTTACTGACGGTGTTCACACAGGTAAATCAAACAACAAGACACTTTGGCCTATTTATCTTACTATAAATGAATTACCAATCTCAGAACGGAATAAATATGTCTTACTTGCTGGCTTGTACATAGGACCCAAAGATCCTAATCAAAAAATTGTTTTACAACCGTTTATTAACGAAGCTAATAAACTTTCTACAGAAGGATTTAAATGGTTTCACAATGACAAAGAAATTGTTAGTAAAGTTATTCCACTTTGTTGCATTGCTGATTCAGTTGCAAGATACCAATTGCTAAATTTTCAGTCATTTGCTGCCTACTATGGCTGCACATTCTGTTACCAAAAATCAGAGCGCACACGAAAAGGACAAAGATTTACAGTTTCAATTCATCCTGCTGAGGAAAGAACATTGGAGTCTACGAAGGAAGATCTACTTAAAGCAATTCAGAAAAAAGATGAAACAAATAAAAGCAAAAGGCAATATAGAGGAGTAAAGGATTTTTCACCATTAATATTATTACATAACTTCAATTTTAGTCTGGATTTGTAGTTGATTATATGCATAATATTTTACTTGGAGTAACTAAATTACATACTGAACTTATTCTACAATCTACTCGCAAAAAGTTTTGGCACATCTCAGAAAGTGTAGGAATAGATCATCTATTAAGCACGATTGATGAACGGCTTTTAATGATACATCCTCCTTCTTCTATAACAAGGACTCCTCGCTCTATTAAAGATATAAGTAGATGGAAAGCATCCGAGTGGAGAGCATGGTTATTATTTTATTCTGTGCCATGTTTAAAAGGTCTGCTGAAGAAAAAGCATATAAATCATTTTGCAATGTTATCTGTAGCAACTAATATTTTGCTTAAAAATCAGTGACACGTGAAGAAGTATTTCAAGCTCATGAACTTTTTCTGCGCTACATGTATTTCTTTCAGAAATATTTCGATAAGGAAAACATGGTATACAATATTCATCTTCTGTCACATATTTGCAAAGGTGTTCTCAATTGGGGCCCATTATGGACTCATAATTCTTTCATATACGAAGGTCAAAATCACCTTATGCAATTATATCATAATCCTTCAAATGTTGTTTTACAAATTGCGCGCAAGTTTCTCATTTATACTTCAATACCTTATTTGTGTTCAAAGCTCGTTTTGTCACAAAAAACTGAGTTTTTTGAAAAAATTTTAAAAAGAAACTTTATTCGCTTTATACGAGGGTTGTCTGAAAAGTTTCCGACCTAACAAAGATACAAGACATTTTTTCTTCAAATTAATTTTTATTTTTCTACATAGTCTCCTTGTAAGTCTATATACTTCTCCCAGCGATGCTCCCATCTCTTCAACCCGTCCAAATAGTACTCCAAATAGTAGTCCAAATAGTAGTTTTTGGTCCAAAGTGAGCAAACGCGGCACCCAACGCGCGGACAGCTTTCTCATGCCTAAATCTTGATTCAATATGTGATAAACACGTTCTTTGGACATATTCATAGCCTCTGCTATCTCTCTAACTTTAATTCGACGGTTGTCTAGCACCATTTGGTGAACTTGAGCGATATTATCGTCAGTGGTTGCAGTTTTTGGACGTCCCGAACGTTCATCGTCACCCAAGCTGGTACGGCCACGTTTAAATTCAGCAGCCCAAAATTTCACGGTGGTAAATGATGGTGCAGAGTCCCCGTACACAGCGTCCAACTCGTCTTTGATTTGCGTAGGCGTATTGCCTTTCAAAAACAAATATTTAATGACAGCTCGATACTCGATTTTTTCCATTTTCACAAAAACACTCACATCGACTCACTCAAATGATTGTCAAACAACAACTGCGCGTCCAAAATGGCTGAAATTTTGGTGAGTACCTTTCAAAGCATGCGCAAACACATTCTTTTGTTTACGAGTGCTGCCATTTTCATGTTGAGGTCGGAAACTTTTCAGACAACCCTCGTACGTTGTGGAGAGGAAATTATACTTTTAGGAAAAGGTGAAAGATGTTCATTATCAACTGAAGAAGAGCAGTTACTTGCGATAAATGATATGTCAACTGATAATTGTTTAGCTTACCAGAGAATGATTTATAAGCGGATAAGATATTCATGTAATAGATATTGTAACAACAAACTTAATAATGATTCATACATATTTATCAGCTCTGGGGAAAAGGTTGTGATTAGATTAATTTTAAAGTTTCCAGTTGGAATCAAACTGATTGTGCAGCAGCTCAATATGCATGATGAATCTATTATTACAAATAAAAATGTAAAAAATTTTCATATTCAAAAAATAGATAGCTATGGCCATTTAAAATTTATCGACGTAAGTCACATAAAAAGTCAGTGCATTTTTGTAAGTGTACCATGTACAAACTATGTATGTGACATGCCATTCGGCTGTTACGGAGACTAGTTAAGACTCTGTAATGCCTGCTTTGTTTTTTATTCTTTTACGCTTACTGAAGATTGCTTGAAACTTAATTTAGCACTGATAGTTATATGTAATAATAAAATTTATATTTATATAATTTACGTTATATAATTTACGTTTATATAATTACATTTATATAAAAAAACATAATTAATATTTTTTTCAACATGCCATAAACACATAAGAAGGGAAATACTCATAAGCACATATTTTTTAAGTGATCAAAGTTTAAATTCTCTGGTTAACGATACTGGACAACCTAATAAGTTGTTTTAGTAGACAGTGAAAAATAGGTAGAACTTTAATTATTTCAATCATTTAACTTATAAAAATTATCCTTTTATTATTTTACTTACATAATTTACATTCTTTCATATTCTTTCAAATGCTTTCTGTAAATTATGTAAGTAAAATAATAAAAGGATAATTTTTATAAGTTAAATGATTGAAATAATTAAAGTTCTACCTATTTTTCACTGTCTACTAAAACAACTTATTAGGTTGTCCAGTATCGTTAACCAGAGAATTTAAAATTTGATCACTTCAGAAATATATGCTTATGAGTATTTCCCTTCTTATGTATTTATGGCATGTTGAAAAAAACATTAATTATGTTTTTTTTTAGAATATTTGGAAGAGTTGTTTACGGTGTTTGTAAATGATTTAGAAGCGTTTCTGTTATAATATTTAAGAAATGTTTCATACTGTTTAATGTTGTTTTTAAAAGAGATCCATGTTGTGGAGATGTTTATTAATTGCTTATAAATAAAATGTTTGAGATATATTGTGAAATTGTTTTGATGCACGCTGAAATTGGTGTTACATGACTGTTTTCAAAACGGTTCTTAGGAAAAGTTTAAGTGACGTTTAATAACATAATTTCAAACGTTTCTATTACAGTTTTCTAAGTATTTATAAAATGTTCATGTCAGCAGAGGATTAATTAGGTGTTTACAACGTGCTTTCAAACAGTGTAACCATCAATAAAACTCTTCATAAATAGTGCAACCATTAATAAAACTCTTCATAAACAAATATAAACGCAATCTCTCACTAACAATTTTCGCCAGGGTTAACGACAATTACAAAGTCGAGGTCAACATAAGAGACCCGTCGGTATTTGCTTATGCCCCAAGACGATTTGCCATGGAAGAACGAAAACAAATTCGCGAGATCACCGATGATCTCTTGAAGAGAGGAATAATTACCACGAGTGTTTCGCCCTACTGCGCTAGAGTCGTCCCGGTAAGGAAAAAAAACGGGCAGTTACGGCTCTGCGTGGACCTACGACCTTTAAACAGTCACGTTATTAAACAAAAATATCCATTCCCAGTAATAGAAGAATGTTTATCCCGATTAGGTAATAAACAAGTTTTCTCACTATTAGATTTGAAAGATAGCTTTCACCAAATTAGAGTTCACGAAAACTCTACTAAATACTTTTCATTTGCCACACCGGACGGGCAATTTGAGTTTGTACGCCTACCATTGTGAAGCCCCTGCTGAGTTTCAAAAAAGGCTCATACAGATTTTAAACCCTTTAATTCGGCAGGACCGCGTCATCGTATACATCGATGACGTATTAATTCCGTCAGAAACCGTAGAAGAAAACTTAGAAATTTTAAAAGAAGTATTAATAATTTTCAGAAAATACGGTTTTGAGTTGAATTATAAAAAATGTAAACTATTAAAGAAAAAAATCGAGTTTTTAGGATATATTATATCAGCAGAGGGGATAACTTTGAGTCCGCGTCATACAGAGGCGGTAAATAATTATAAACAACCCCAGGATAAATTACAGCTACAAAGGTTTTTGGGCCTCGCGAATTATTTCCGTAAATTTATAAAAGATTACGCAGTAAAAACCAAACCTTTACATAATTTAATGAAAAAAGGAACAAATTTTGAATTCGACAATTCAAGCGTAGAAGCATTTAACCAAATCAAAATGGAACTAACTTCTTACCCAGTCTTGCGGTTGTACGATCCGGCACGCGAAACACAGTTACATACCGATGCGTGCAGTGCAGGAATAGGAGCGGTTCTCCTCCAAAAGCAGGCCGAAGGCACCTGGTCACCTATTTTAGCCAGGCGACAAACTCAGCCAAATCCAAGTACCATAGCTTCGAACTGGAAATGTTAGCTATAGTTAGAGCCGTAGAAAGATTTCACTTATATTTGTATGGAGTAAAATTCACTGTAGTAACGGATTGCAACGCACTAGTACATGCGGTTAAGAAAGCAAATTTAAATCCACGAATAGCAAAGTGGACGCTAGCGTTACAGAATTATAGTTTTGATATTATGCATCGACCAGGGAATCGTATGGCCCATGCAGACGCCCTTAGCCGCAGCATAGCGCTCGTTGACGAGCTTCCTCTAGAAAGACGACTCGAATTTCTGCAGCTAGCAGACCCAGAAATATTAAAGATAAGCGGCGAATTAGAGTTAGAAAAGAGCGATAAGTTTGCGTTAGTTGATGGTTTAGTATATAAGAAACTAGATAAAGAGTTAAAATTTATAGTTCCAGAGTCTATGGTTACAAATATCTTAAGAGCGCACCATGATGACATGGCTCATAATGGTTATGACAAAACTTTAACAGGCATCAAACAAAATTATTGGTTTCCACAGATGAGAAAACGAGTACACAATTACATAGAAAATTGTTTGACATATCTTACCGCAAATAGTTCCACGAATAGATTAGAAAATGAAACTCACCTGTTTCCACTACCAGAGACCCCTCTGGAATTGCTGCACATCGATCACTTTGGTCCGCTCCAAGAATCCCCAGACAATTATAAATATATTTTCGTGGTCATCGATGCATTTACGCGATTTACATGGTTGTGCTCCACGAGATCAACAGGAGTAAAAGAAGCAATAAAACACTTAGATAATATATTTACGATATTTGGAAAACCGTTAGAATTAATTTCAGATAGAGGCGCAGCCTTTACCTCCAGAGAATTTGCAAGCTACGTAGAAAAATTCAATGTTAAACATAGAAAGGTCGCAGTTGCAGCACCGTGGGCTAATGGAATGGTCGAAAGGGTGAATAGATTCTTGAAAGCTTCGCTTACCAAATTAAATGAGACACAAGCTGATTGGAAACAGAACTTAAGTCCCACACAATATATAATAAAGAATACTTACCATTCTGTGACTAAATCTAGCCCATCGAAACTTATGTTAGGATACGAGCAACGCAATCATACAGACAGTGCCATAGCTCATCTTACCAAGTCCCTTACAAAAGTAGACACTGACTTAGAATGGGAAAGAATAATTGATCGTAAAATAGCGGTACAAGCAACTGATCTCATAAGAAATTATAACAAAGTTTACAAAGATGCACATAGCATTAAACCATCAGTCTACAAGGAAGGCGAATATGTCATGATAAAAGATGATAGAAATAAGATAGGTGTAAGCTCGAAACTTAAACCGAGTTATAAAGGACTGTTGTGTGCCTCGAACAAGGCACTGGGGTTGCGCCGAATTGAGGATCCTCGGGTCGACCAGGACTTCGTAAAAAGTTAGGAGGGTTACACTCTGTTCTCTTCTCTTTAAATACACTTCTATTGCGAATTAAATATGGTTTCACTTTATTTCTCGTCCTTTCTTTAATTATATATATATTCGCGTAACATTCGATGTTTGGCTAACGAGCGTTTATTAGTAATTCTTCTTAATGATTCAGATTTTTATTAGTGAGTCTCGTCCTGATGTTCCGGATTCTTATTAGCGACCACGTCTTGATGTTTAGGAATTGTATTCGAGACTGCCTTCGCGGGCGGGCTCTCCGTCTTATATCTTCTTTTGTTCTTTGATTTTCAACGGGCGAGGCCCTTGGAAACAAGTCCCCGATTGGTTAATAATATTCACGCGTTTTTGGTCTAAATGCAAGCGAAGCAGGTCGAAGTCCCTGGCCTTCGCTTGCAGCTCGCGTGCTTCGCGAGCTGCAAGCTTTCCGTGCTTCGTGCGTGTTTCGCTGCGTTAGCGTTTTCGTTCGACGAGCGGTTGGCTAGAGCGTTCGTTTATAAGTAAAAATGTTTTATAATATTCTTATTCCTAATAATTACTGGTTATAGTTCGGGCTATAACAGGACCGTGTGTGATCGCTAAAAGTCTAGGATGTAATAGATATGTAGTAAAAGACATTCCTGGCTTTAATCACAAACAACGATCGATGGATACAATACTATTCTCAGATAGAATCAAGCCATGGATAAAAATTCATGCACCAGTAAAAGTATAGTTAAGGAAACAATAGTTCTAGTTAATTTAGAATAAGTTGATGTTATTATTTAAAAAAAAAAAAGTCTATTATCATTGTTAAATACTTCAACGAGCCTACGAGAGTTATAACATTGTAAAAATGTATACGTACCTGATTCGATCCGGTTTCTATAATACATTATAAAAAAAAAAAAATTGAAATTGTAGCGCGCACTATCTTTGTAAATTAATAATTGAACTTCGAGACGAAGTTATAGCAGGCTGGCCGAACTGTAAGAAGCGCGCGCAACCACACCGGCTTTACGTCATTTCCCGCGCCAAAGGGCCCGTACGCTGGCGCCGCCGATACTAAAGAATCAGACAATAAGCATGCGCGCTCAAGCGAGAGCGAGTAGCGAGCGTTCGAGCATGACCGCAAGGAAAGAGCAAACACTCTCTTTCGAGAAGTGCTAGCCGACAGTCTTTGTAAACGTTAAGCATGGGAGTTATAGTGGTTGTACATTACGGATTTAGAATAAACAGATAATGTCTTACTAAGTTAAGATTCTTTATTTGGTATAAGTCGTGATACTTAACGTATTCCGATAGAGAAAAGAACGCCTGATTTCTAGCACGAAGTGATCCAAGTCCGCTCTCCCACCAGCTCCGGGAACAGAATCAATCCTCTCCTCTCTTGTGTACTTGTGAAACTTTTAGTACAATAATAACGGCGAGCACTCGAGTCTCATCAGACATTTCGCGTAAACGGAAAACGGAAGCTCGTCAGAAGCTTCATTTGATCAGTCTTGCGCCTTTTCTATAGCGCATCTGTCTCTCAGTGTTATTAATTTGTCTTAATATATTTCCGTAAGAATGAATAAAATTATGTAACCAACGGCGTATCTTACGGCGCGCGTTCTCGATATATTGACATTGTTTTGAAAAATATACAGTTTAAGATTTTCTTCATGAGCAATGTGCATTCTTATGTATTAAACTATCTGTCATCTACATATATAATACCTATGTGATATTCCTATTTTATTCGGAGGTAGAATTGAATGTACATTGCAACTACAAATGTTATTTTGTAATTGTATATGTAGACATATCATAGACATTTGTACATCGATAAACATTGCTCGTTGGCTTTTCGGCTTTACGTTAGAGCGATTTACCGGCCAATAACTTGACTTTAGGGGAAAGAAGAAGCTTTTGCGGCCGCTACAACATTGCAATAATTTCTTCGCGTTCTTTCCGGATAAGCCGGAGCGATATAATTCGCGCGGCCGCGGGCGTAACTGCGGATTCGCTTTATCGCGCCTAGCTAAATCCTCTCTTGGGAAGATTCGGCGAGATTTCTACAAGGAGATAGATAAGTTTGGCGAGGCGAATCCACGGAGTGGAGAAACCGCGGGATAAACTGGAATAAACTAGTCACGTTTTTCACAGAGCTCTTTCGTTTCTTTTTCTCAGTTTTATCTCATTTATGTCGCTTATCCGTCCTTTTATTCACTGTTGTACTTCGAGTTTGATACCTTAATCGGTTTAGCAAGACTATACTCGCGCGATACACGCAAGTACTCTGCGTTGATACCACTGCTT